>NC_087153.1:800000-830000 GCF_035594125.1 Scylla paramamosain | reverse complement strand
CACCACCCACCATCCACTTGAGGCGTAATTGTCCCCACTTCCAATGTATCTTCATTCATGAACTTTTCTCCCTCTCACGTTCACCTTCCTTTATCCCTCCCTCCTCCTTCTCTTCCTTTCGTCATATCTCTCATCCTACCATTTTCCACCCGTTGTAGATTTACTTCTCTCATTTACCCCCTTTACTCTCTGTAACCTGTCGCCTAAGTGGCATATTAACAGACCTTTGATATACTAATCTGTCAACACCTTCTCAGCCTCGTAGCTCTCCGCTTTCCAGCAAAGCAATCTAAAGACAGACAAATCAAGAGAAAGGTACAAACAGTGGGATTCGGTGAAATATCGTAGAGGTGAAGGCTGTTCTCGAACAAAGTATGTTTGATCCTGCTACATTTTTTTTTAATTGCCTTCTAATATATGCGTATACGATGGAGGTTATGTATAAATGTTTAGAATTATATCGGCTCACGTCGGTACCACTTAAGCAGCCTTACTAAATTAATATTTCCTTTTATCGAACTGTGCTTAATATGAAAAGTGTTCTGAACATTATGGTACCAAAAGACCTAGGAGAGGAGAGAGAGAGAGAGAGAGAGAGAGAGAGAGAGAGAGAGAGAGAGAGAGAGAGAACGAGGGAGAGAGAGAGAGAGAGAGAGAGAGAGAGAGAGAGAGAGAGAGAGAGAGAGAGAAATATTCAATATTAATAAGAATTAGGCTCCCGTACACAACACTGGTGCATAATATTTGTTGTCGCACTACAGCTGTGCAGGGCGCTGCTCTCAGAAGTCGATTAGGGCCTCTGAAATATATACAGTGTATGGTTATGCTACACGCCGTACTTCTTCATTTGCTTTATTTATATTTTCAGTATGTTATCGATCATTTCACATTGAAAAATGTTGGTATCATCTGTAAATTCACCCTCCTTGCTATAACACAAATGGGTACACTGGTCTGGTACTTTTAGCGCTCTTTGTGACACGGATTAAAAAAAATAGCATGTGCAGTTTCGCTATATATGGAAGATAGTTAGGGCACCACGCTATTGGTACCTGCGTGACACCTATTAATCACATATGTGATGAGGACCTACTTATAGGAACGATATCAACTGAAAACTAAGATTAACTTTTCTTTTTACAATTTCTTGATAATAGTCGTCACATTCTTTTTCTTCTTCATGTTCTCCTCCCTTTTTCTCCTCCTCTTCCCCCTTCTCTTCCTCTTTCTTCCTTCCTGCTCCTTCATCTTCTATTTACCATTTTCTATTTCTTTGTGCTGTTTTTTCGTTACTTTCTCCTGACTCACCAATAAGGCTTCATTCTTTGCCTGTGATTGGACGGCTCACGGCTACAGTAAATAATTGCCCACGACGTTATCCAGCCCAGCCAATAAGCGCACAAGGGAAACACAGCCACTAATCAGGAAAACACTAGATCCCAGGAACCAATAAGATGACGAAGAAAATTTCTGTCAATCTCAATCTCTCTCTCTCTCTCTCTCTCTCTCTCTCTCTCTCTCTCTCTCTCTCTCTCCTCTCTCTCTCTCTCCTCTCCTCTCTCTCTCTCTCTCTCTCTCTCTCTCTCTCTCTCCACTTACCTCACCTTCTTTAATTTCCCATACCCTCCAATACTTCTATCAACATCCTTTCACAGTCTTCTCCTCCCGCCTCTTAACTTCTCTTCACCTCTATTTAGTTTCGCCTCCTCTCTTTATTTCACCTCTTTGATTCTACTCCACTTTCTATCTTCCTTCTCCCTATGCCCTTTACTTTCCGTCTCACTCACTTTACCTGTTTCTTCTTTTTTTCCTACTACCCTCGCAGTCTGCCCTGCTCTGAGAGATGAATATAGCATACATAGTTCCGATTGCTCCAGGAAATCGTGAATTTTTGACGCTGATAGGTTAATGATATTTATGGAGACCGAATAGGCAGGTCTTGGATGCTGGATCTTCCATTCTCTCTTCTTTATATATATATATATATATATATATATATACGAGTATATATATATATATATATATATATATATATATATATATATATATAATATATATATATATATTATATATATATATATATATATATATATTATATATATATATATATATATATATATATATATATATATATATATATATATATATCCTTTATCTTGGCAGTTTCCTTTGAGTTAGTAAATCCTTACATACCTCTTGTTTTCTGTCATTGCCGGCAATTTTGCAACAGAGAGACAAGCGAAGGAATCACGTAATATGTTTACACTTTGATGCCTCTGAACTGTCTACTCATAATGTTTTGATCGTCTGAACTTTTTATATATATATATATATATATATATATATATATATATATATATATATATATATATATATATATATATATATATATATATATATATATATATATATATATATATATATATATATATATATAATAATATTTTTTTTTTTTTTTTTGTCTTTACTTCATCTACTTTACTCCACTTTTTATTTTCCCTACCTCTATCATTTTTTCTCCCCGAATTATTCCTCCTCTCCTATAACTTCCTTTCTCATGTCACCTTTGTTTATCACTCCTCAAACACAATTCACTGCCGCTGGTAGAGAGAGAATGGGAAACTGTACTTAAGGGACTGAAGAAAAAAAGTTGGAAACGGGCGAGATACAGAGAGCGGGAAAGATGGACAGAACAAAAAAAAAAAGCGGGTAGAATAGATAAAATTAGGAATGCAGATAGAGTTATCAAGTATAGTAGGACCCAAATAGGCAAAGAGGGAGGATGAGTAGAGAGATTAAAAGAGGAGGATTACGTAAAGGATGAAGGGAAGGAAAAGGAACCTGGAGTGGAAAGAAAGACAAATATTGACATTTCTTCATTGGTAGACGTGTGTGTGTGTGTGTGTGTGTGTGTGTGTGTGTGTGTGTGTGTGTTGTGTGTGTGTGTGTGTGTGTGTGTGTGTGTATTAATTGTATCGTCGTGGGAACATATATAATAAAAAAAAATATGTAATATGTTGCAAGAGCTAATATGTACGTAGGTATTTTCACATGTAGAAATGTGCAAGGAAGTTATGTTATTAAAAATCGTTGTCTAATCATCCTTCTCCCTAAAGAGAATCAAGAAAGAGTAAATCCAATATTCCAGAAGGAAAAATCACGTTAGTCACTTGAAAGAGTTGAGATCATTAGAATGAAAATAAAACAACAGTGAAGAAGAAAGAGAATAATAGGAAGAAGAAATATGATGATGATGAACAGCGATCACAATGAAATAAGAATTCAAAGCTTAGTCCCGTGGGTTGGCTGGTCTTATTTCCAAATTGCCCTTTTCCACTTGTTTACGTTGCAGAAACTATGCTATGATCTTACTTTAAAACAGTAAATAATTGTATAACCATAAAGGCCAGGTCTGACTCCGGACAGCGGTAGTCGGCGCGCAGCTCACTCAACTATTAATTCTTTCTTCCGGTTGGGCGGCAAATGGACACCTGAGAAAATCTGAGTAAGGTAAACTATGGAAACTTGGACGTCACAGTGTCCCTGGTTAAGGAATATTATCCACCACAGGTTTAAATGACATAAAGACAGAAATGAGCGACGCGGATACCCTCTGTTATAGAATATGCCCTTAACTTAATGATAAAAAAATATAAAAAATAAATAAATGAAATAAATAAATAAATAAATAAATACCCCCTAAGTTATCCAAAATACTGTGAAGTGGATGTCCAGGTTTTTGTTTTGTAACCGACTGTCTTCAACCTCTCTCTCTTCATCGCAAAGTTGAATCTCTTGTTATATTCTACCACTATTTTAACGCTAATTACTCTTCAGATCTTACTAACTGCATGAACAATTGCTCCCCGTTTTTTGTTTTATTTTCCTTGTTCTCTTTCCTTGACTTTAATTTTGCTCATATTTATTAGTGCTTCTGCTTCTCTGACATTCGAACCTCGAAACCAGGCTGATTATATCGACTCCCGTATGTCGCCAAAAGTAGTCTCATTGTTGCTGCAAACATTATCTCGCAGAAAAGTACTTTAAACGTGACTATTACACACACACACACACACACACACACACACCAAAAAAAAAAAAAAAAAAACCGTCATGAGCGTAGCCTTGCCATTCTTTACCTGAACAACAAATAAATTATTTGAAAAATAAAATAAAATAAGTATCACATTCTGGTTCATTTTCAACGACTTTGAACCATTGGAGGAAAAAAAGAATAATCAGAAATCTACACAGCCATTCCATCCTGAATTACTTTCCAACGTGCAGCCACAGTTTCGAGAAAGAGGACACAGAGCGCTTTGCATAAATACGTAGTGAGCTGAGGAGGGGGAGACAAGAAAGGGGAGGAGGGGAATGCAGGAATTAAATAGAAAAATAGTAGAAGGGGAGAGGAAGTTAAAGAAAAAATAAAACAAAAGTTTTACGTTCGGTTAAGTGAAGAAAACAACAACGCAATCAATATTTGACAGATAAATGTGTGTGTGTGTGTGTGTGTGTGTGTGTGTGTGTGTTTTTATATATATATATATATATAATATATATATATATATATATATATATATATATATATATATATATATATATATATATAATATATATATATATATATATATATATATAATATATATATATAAAAAACACACACACACACACACACACACACACACACACACACATTTATCTGTCAAATATTGATTGCGTTGTTGTTTTCTTCACTTAACCGAACGTAAAACTTTTGTTTTATTTTTTCTTTAACTTCCTTATGTATATATATATATATATATATATATATATATATATATATATATATATATATATATATATAATATATATATATATATATATATATATATATATATATATATATATATATATATATATATATACACACACACAGAAGAGAGAGAGAGAGAGAGAGAGAGAGAGAGAGAGAGAGAGAGAGAGAGAGAGAGAGAGAGAGAGAGAGAGAGAGAGAGAGGAGAGAGAGAGACACACAAGCAGACAGACAAACGGACTGACAGAATATTGCATCTACTATAAACTAAAAACAAAGGAGACAAAAGGGGACAATGGACGACAAGTAGAAGTGAAACGTCAGACTTTACGCCAAGGCCAAAAAACGGAAGGAAAAGTGGTATGGAGAAGCGGATACGGGAAGAAAAATGGTGAGGGGAGAGAGAGGGAGGGAAAAGTATAGAAGAGAAGAGGATGATGGAATGGTAGTTAGTGCTAAAGGAATATGAATAAAGGTAAAATGGAAAAGTGGTAGTAAAAATTAGAGGAAACAAAATACTCGTACTGTGAGAATTGAAAGGTATTTTTTACGAGAGACGAGCGACGAGCGACGAACGGTGAGGAGGAAAAGGAAAATGAGGGCACACAAGACGACTGCACGGATAATGGGAGAACGAAAGTACGTACTATCGGGTAACGAATGTTGAACGCATGAATGGTATTTGGAATGCACAATACATACTAACTAAGAAAAAGCTCGGCAAATTGATCGAGAGAAAAGGAAGATAAAAAAAAATGAAGGTCTAGGAAATTAAACAGAAAGATAGATAGATAGATTAGATAGATAGATAGATAGATAGATAGATAGACAGATAGATAGATAGATAGAGAGAGAGAGAGAGAGAGAGAGAGGGAGAGAGAGAGAGAGAGAGAGAGAGAGAGGAGAGAGAGAGAGAGAGAGAGAGAGAGCGTACATCCCTCACTCTTTTTCTCGACCTAAAGCTTCCAAACCTTGGTTTAACCACAGCCTTTTCTCGTGCTATACATGATAGAGAGGTGGCCCACAAAAGGTACTGTCACCCACTCTCTTCCTATTATTTATCAATGATCTTCTAAACCAAACTTCTTGTCCTATCCACTCCGATGCTGATGGTACCACCCTGCACTTTTCCGTGTCTTTTCATAGACGTCCAACCCTTCAGTTCGCGCAGGAAAGCCACAGAACCCACAGAACGCCTGACTCTCTCTTTCTCTCTAAAAATTTCTGATTGGGGCAGAGCAAACTTAGTACTGTTCAATGTCTCAAAAACTCAATTCCTCCATCTATCAACTCAACACAACCTTCTAGACAACTATCCCCTCTTCTTCATTGACATTCAACTGCCCTCCTCTTTTACACTGAACATCCTCGGTCTGTCCTTTACTTAATTTCACATCTCATCTCCAGCTAAAACAGCTTCTATGAAGTTAGGTGTTCTGAGACGTCTCCGCCAGTTTTTCTCATTCTTCCAGCTGTTAACTCTGTACAGGGACCTTATCCGTCCATGTATGGAGTATACTTCACATGTCTAGGGGGTTCCACTCATACTGCTCTTCTAGACAGGGTGGAATCAAAAGCTTTTCGTCTCATCAACTCCTCTCCTCTAACTGACTGTCTTCAGCCTCTCTCTCACCGCCGCAATGTTGCATATCTAGCTGTCTTCTACCGCTATTTTCATGCTAACTGCTCTTCTGATCTTGCTAACTGCATGCCTCCCCCTCCTCCCGCGGCCTCGCTGCACAAGACTTTCTCCTTTCTCTCATCCCAGTTCTGTTCACCTCTCTAAGGCAAGAGTTAACCAGTATTCTCAATCATTCATCCCTTTCTCTGGTAAAATCTGGAACTCCCTGCCTGCTTCTGTATTTTCACCTTCCTATGACTTGAATTCCTTCAAGAGGGAGATTTCAAGACACTTATCCTTCAATTTTTGAGCACCGATTTGGACCCTATTCGGGGACCGGCATCTCAGTGTGCCTTTTTTTTTTTTTTTTTTTTATATTTGTTGCCCTTGGCCGGTGCGCCTCCTACATAAAAAAAAAAACTTTTCTGTGTTTTCTCGTACTTTTTCTGTTCTCACTGTCAACCCAAAGCTGGAAGGTTCTACGTGTTTTAGTGTTTGGTTCTTACTTGTTTTAGTGGTCACGCTCCTGAGGCTTTTGAAATAAATTTCTGCCACTTGGCGTAGGTTTCAGATTAATTCTTAAGTTAAATCAATCTGTGTTTATTACCTCTCATCTGAATCTTCTAATAATGAAAAATTCTTCGACTATTTAATATCCAGAGTGGATTACATTCTAACTCGCCTCCATTTCGCGAAGGTATCCATTCTTAGAGAGTTAATGTTGACCGCAAGCTTTACCTCTCGTGTTTCTTGATTGACCAACCTGTTGAACTATCCTTTAACTTTGTTATCCTTCATGACCTAGACCACTATGCCCATATTCCTGATACGCTCAACACTTTTTTTTTTTTTTTTTATCTTTCCTAACATTTAATCTTAAACACTGTTACTCTATCCTATCTCCTGGACTTCTCAGATCATAACTTAATTCATATCTGCATCGTGTCCTTTAGCATCAATTCCTTCCTAGGATCCTCCAAGGCGCGGAAGAAGCCTCTGGCGCTTTTTGTTTCCAGGTTTGTTCCTGCCTGATTTCCACACTCCAGTTATTTCGTACCTTCTCTTAATGAAGATTGTTCTTAAGTTCTTAATACAGTTTTCCATACTCTTGCTGGCCTCAGCCTTCAAAAGGTTCCTTTCGTTCTATGTTATTCTGTCCCCGCGCTCGCACCTTACCTATTCAAGCTCATGCAGTTCTTTCTGTCTATACTTGCTCTTCCTTCCTGCTGAGAATTCGCTTACATTCAGGGTATTCCTTTACTTTAAGACTTTATTTTTTACACTAGAATGGGTTCCGTTGTGGTCATTCTACTGAAGATCTACTGGTCATGTTCTTCCTCGCTGAATCTTGGTCATTCTTGTATAAGAATCTTGCTGAAATTTTCGCTGCTGCTTTAGAAATATCAATGTAATTTGTTAGGATCTGACACGCTGCTTTAATTTTAAACTACCTTTCTACAGGTTCTATACTTTTCTGTAACTTTATTGAGTTTCCTTTCTAGCCGTTCTATTTATTTTATGGTAGCTTGTCACTGTCCTTCTAAGTCTATCAACAGTGGTGTTTCTCAGAGTTCTGTTTTGTTACCCACTCTCCATTATACCTCCATTATACATTATTATCTTGTAAATCAAACTCACTGTTCTCTCCACTTCTACGTAGCTGACAAAATCACCTTGTACGTTTACACGCCTCTTATTAGACGTAGATCCCTTCAGGAACTTGACAGTTCATGCAGAAAATGCAAAATTCGCCTAACTTCTCATCTTTCCAAATTTTCTCCTCCGCCCAGCTGCTAACTCAATACAAGGACATTATTCTCCATATGTTTTAAATATTCTGCTTTTTATCCTATTTACTGATAAGCTCTGGGACTCCCTATTTATAATTTTGTTATTCCTGCACGGAGCATTTCTCACAGGGAAAGAGTTACACTTGTGCATGTATAAAGCCATCATTCCCTCTTTTCTTTCATGCCCATTTAATTTTCTTTTTTCCTTTTTTTGTTCTTTAGTAGGTTACTCTTATTCATCCCTTATCTACTCCTTGTTTCTTGAAACGCAAAATAAGGAGACAAACATTTTGTAGGAAATTGAAGGAAATTGAGGAGGAAGAAATGAAAAATAAGGAAGAGGAAAATATGGAAGCAGAGGAAGAAAAGAGGGAGAGAAAAAAAGGAGGAGGAGGAGAGGAGAGAAGAAGAAAGAGAAAAGAAGAAAAAGAAAAGAAGAAAAAAGAAAAAGAAGAAAAAAAGAAAAAGAAGAAAGAAGAAGAAGAAGAAGAAAAAGAAGAAGAAGAAAAAGAAGAAGGAAAAATAAAAAGAAAAAAGAAAAAAGGAAAAAGAAAAAAGAAGAAAAAAGAAAAAAGAAGAAGACTAGGAGTCAAGACTAAGAAAAAGAAAAAAAAACAAGACGGGTCAGGAGGCTGCCAGGGAAGAGGAAGAGAAGAAGGACGAGGGGTAGGACAAAGAGATTAAATGGGGCGGGAGATGATATTGAAAGGAAGAAGTGGATGCTTTCAATTAAGGAAGAACGGAAAGAAGAGATCAAGAGGAAAGAGTAGAAAGTTGAGAAGGGGAAAAAAAAGAGGGAAGTGTTAGGTTATATGTATAAGAGAGAGAGAGAGAGAGAGAGAGAGAGAGAGAGAGAGAGAGAGAGAGAGAGAGAGAGAGAGAGAGAGAGAGAAATTATAACTTAGCAGGCATTCACTCTCATCTGCATTATTTTTTCCCGTCATTTTTTTTCTTTTCTTATTGCTGTCACCACTACAAAGTCATTATTAGTCTCATCACCGTCGCCAACTCTCATTTCTAAAAACATCGCCTCCTCATCTCCATTATCCCCATCACAAACATCCAAGTTCTCAGAAAAAAAAAAAAAAATGGCTTTTCTATTGTTGTGTATATGTAGAAATACTCGTGTTGTGCCCTTAAAGATAAACACTTCAATATTTCTTTTCCTTTTTGCACTCATACCTTCGACAAAACGTATCTGTGTAATTCTCTCTCTCTCTCTCTCTCTCTCTCTCTCTCTCTCTCTCTCTCTCTCTCTCTCTCTCTCTCTCTCTTAGATACAGATACAGGTAAAAACATTTTCTTGACCAGGTAGGCTGTTCTAATCTGCCCTATCCGGAAAAATGGTGAGGCTTCCTTGCGTTAGGCCTAAGAATGGAGAGAGAGAGAGAGAGAGAGAGAGAGAGAGAGAGAGAGAGAGAGAGAGAGAGAGAGAGAGAGAGAGAGAGAGAGAGAGAGGCACGCAAGGCTTCCCTGATGGTGACACTCCTGCGTCAAGGGAGGCACCTCCTCGACGCCAGCGGCCTCATAACGATGTAAAAGGCACAGGTGAGGCCCGTAATGCACTACAGTCCTTGACCTGGATGAGCAGTCCCGCCTCTCCCTGCTGGACAAGGTACAGCGGCCTGCCAAGCACCTCATGTACGGCACCGGCAATCAAGGGAAGCGACACCAACAGCACCAATTCCAAACGTGGCAACAACAGCAGCATATCCAATAGAGGCAGCAACGTCCCATCCAAGCATGCAGCCCGACAGCCAACTGGAAGGTATGGAGCACATAAGGCGAGTGGGGTGCTCTCACCGTGTTGCATAAGGCCAAGGTGCAGCTAACACCACACCTCACGGCGCTTCGGATCTCCCTGGAGGAGGAGACTACGAGAGCGATATTGTCTGACGTCCTCCTAGAGGTGCAGAGGTGCCGCGCGATGACGTGTCAGCTGGCCTTGCCTCACGACGTAAGTACTGTGGAACGCCTTTACCTAAGGCTGGTGTGTGTGCCTCAGGGGTGACAGTGACGTGAGGAGACGAGGGTGGTGTGTGTACCTCAGAATGAGTGCGATGACTTTCGTTCACAAAGTCGTGCCGTGGTCATAGGCAGGAGCAGCTTTAAAACAGATGATACACGACAGTGATAATTTTTTAGCTTTAGAACATAGCTCTATTTTGTGATTCCAGTGATACATTATTCCCTTAAGTGTGTGATGGTTAAATAAGAGAGAGAGAGAGAGAGAGAGAGAGAGAGAGAGAGAGAGAGAGAGAGAGAGAGAGAGAGAGAGAGAGAGAGAGAGAGAGAGAGAGAGAGAGAGAGGGGGCATGGGAAACGAAATCCAGTCCCCTCTCTCTCTCTCTCTCTCTCTCTCTCTCTCTCTCTCTCTCTCTCTCTCTCTCTCTCCATCTGATCAACAAACTCTTTTTACTTGTATCCAGGAGAGAGAGAGAGAGAGAGAGAGAGAGAGAGAGAGAGAGAGAGAGAGAGAGAGAGAGAGAGAGAGAGAGAGAGACCATTAATATTTACCACTTCACACACACACACACACACACACACACACACACACAACCAAGTCTTCAAAAGTAACCACTTCCTGTTTCTACACCGTTTCTATCGCTCCTTTAAATATACAACAGCTATTTATCCTTCCTCTTTAAGTGTGTGGAAGATGAAGTGTGTGTGTGTGTGTGTGTGTGTGTGTGTGTGTGTGTGTGTGTGTGTGTGTGTGTGTGCAGCCTTCTACTCGTGTACTGCAGTATTCCTGATTACAATGCATAGCCTGTAACGTTTATATTATGAGTTTCTCAGCCACGAATTTACACGTTGCGCAATTGAAATACAAACATACCTGAGCCTCCCATCCATTATTACAGAGAGGAGATGCGTACCCAGGCGTATCAATACGCGCGTTTGGCAAACTGGAAATGGATTTAACACACTCTCGCTGGCACCAACGATATGTATGACTGACGTGTGTAAGGAGCTTAATTCAGTTAATTAATTGTGATGGTATTCTCTGTAGTTCGGTGATGTTTTATTATTATTATTATTATTATTATTATTATTATTATTATTATTATTATTATTATTATTATTATTACTGTTGTTGTTTAACACTCAAAAGGAGCATTGGAGAAGGGGACACAATAGGAAGTAGAGACTGCGTAACAATAACACTGTATAATATGCTTAAATAACATATCTAATGAAGATAGGTTAGTGTATCATGAGAGTAAAGGAGAGAACCCCAGAGACCATGGTAGCAAGATAAAAGAGTGTCAGGTTGGTTAGTGGGATGAAGGAAGATTATAGGCTGAAACAGCAAAGAGGAGTACCAGAAGACGTGGTGTGGCAGAAAAAAGAATAGAAAGGAAGAGAAGGTAAGTATCATAGACGTAGCATAGTGAAAAGGAGTGTCAAAGCACGAAAAAAATTACCGCGAATATAGCAAAATAAATAAATAAATGAATAAACAAACAAACAAATAAACAAATAAATAAAAAATATGGGTAGAAGTAGAGGGCGTGGCAACAAGGTGGTGGAGAGTACCTGACACATCTGCAGCATCAACCAAACAGTAAAGGCAGCCACACGAGCAGCGGACACAAGGTCACTAGCAGATCAATGCTCCCCCTCCCCACCACGCACTCCCTTTCTCATCACAACGCTCTCCTCTTCCTACCACGCCCTCTCTACATATCTCTCTCGCAATACGCCCTTTCTACGCACCTCACTACTACCACGCCCTCTATACGCACGTCTACGTCTCTCTCTCTCTCTCTCTCTCTCTCTCTCTCTCTCTCTCTCTCTCTCTCTGCTCTCTCTCTCTCTCTCTCTCTCTCTCTCTCTCTCTCTCTCTCTCTCTCTCTCTCTCTCTCTCTCTCTCTCTCTCTCTCCTTCCATCACCTACGCTTTCTTTAAATTCCTTATCACGAAGGGCTTCTATCCCTCTTTTTTGTCACCACGTTCCCTCTACCCTTCACACGCCACCACGCCCTCTTTATCTCTTGGCCACAATGCCCTTCCTACCAGTCCGCCAGCACCCCTCATCCGTCCTCAACAAACCCACACCACATTGTTACAATCACCACCATCATGTCCGGAGTAGATACTAGAGTAATATTAGCTCGCCCTTCCCTTTCTGGCTTCCCACTGCTGTTAATCGCACCAACCAACCACTTATTTTCCCTGCAAGTCACATCGAACAGATTTTAGTGATTCTCTCTCTCTCTTTCTCTCTCTCTCTCTCTCTCTCTCTCTCTCTCTCTCTCTCTCTCTCTCTCTCTCCTCTCTCACTCTCTCTCTCTCTCTCTCTCTCTCTCTCTCTCTCTCTCTCTCTCTCTCTCTCTCTCTCTCCTCGCACATATATACATACATACGTATGTGCACTTGACAAAAAAAAGAAAAAAAAAAGTAAATGAATAGGATTAAACAAATAAAATAAAAAAGGGACTGGTACTTCTTTGGTTCCCTTTGTGAAGATCTTGATTCTGTGGCGCAGTCTATTCTCTTTAACTTTGTCTATAAGAGGGAGGGAGGGAGGGGAAAAGAGGGAGAGGAACGATGAATAACTCCGGGATAAGAAGGAAAAGTGAGAGGTGAAAAAAAAAAATTCTTGTATCGTTTCGTGTGAATGTTAAGTAATCTTAGAATAAGAGTGAAATAATAAAATAAAGCTATCGTTATCTCTTTGTGTGTGTGTGTGTGTGTGTGTGTGTGTATATATATATATATATATATATATACTCGTATATATATATATATATATATATATATATATATATATATATATATATATATATATATATATATATATATATATATATATATATATATATATATATATATATATATATATATATATATATATACACACACACACACACACACACACACACACACACACACACACACACACACGGTTACATTTGTTTTTTTTTATGTCTAAGGAAACAGAAAAAAAAGTTTCAGAGAAATTCGTAAAAGAAGATATCATAATTCAATGAGGAAATCAAGAATGTCCTTTACAAAATCCTTACTGATGCTGATCAGAAAAAAAAAAGGTTGTGAGCAGAAAGATGCTTCAAGATCTTGATAATGAGGATTCATCTAAAACGCTTTAGATAGACAGGAAATCAAGCAGTTACCTTTTAAAGAACAATTTGAATATGGACAAGCTTTCATCAAGAAGGAAACAATGTTGATTGACAGAAAAGCTTGATCAGGCGAGAAAAGAGCACGGAAGATCAGTATTAGGAACGGCAGAAGAGACTCCATCACATCAGAGTCAGGCACCTTCCGAAGATCAAACCCAGAGAGGGCAAAGAATATTTATAACAGGCGTAATATAATCAGAGTGGGCAAGTAAAGGAACAGCAAGTCGTAAATCGTCCAAAGCAGAGTTGTTCGCAAAGGTCTGAGCGAAGAGTTCAGCTTGAGAGAGAGAAGAGATAGCAATGGAGCCATCTGACCATAATAAAGGAAGGAAAGATAAATAAAAAAAAATTGTTGATATTTTTGGTTAGCTGCGAGAAGTCAAGAGGAGATCAACTGACTGGATTTTAACATTTATTATTGATAAGAGTTTTTGGCAAGTTGGAGAACAGATCTCGGCAAAGGGCATAGGTTTCAATACAGTAAAGGATAATGTCACTGTCTGTGAGCTGCCTCTCTAACTGGACGGCACGGAAGCAAGCAGAGCTGAACCAAAATGTGCGATCTTCGGGATTAGAGAAAGTATTGCGAACTGTATGCCTCCGTTCCAGAAACTATCAGTGTTATATGTTGCGCACAGAGAGGCGGATATCTAGCACGTGAACAGTATTAGTTTCATGGAAATCTGAAAAGTAAGGTCTCAAGTACTCCTACTCAGCAATCTAATATCACATTGGTTGATCCAGAGACCATACTACCATGATTATAATTTTGGTAGTGAGAGTGCGCAGATGTTTGTAGCGTCAGTAGCGTTAATAGTAAGAGAGGCTGTCGTTAGTGTTCAGGCTGCAACTGCGGTCTGTGTTATTGAGACACGGAAGGAAACAAGAAGAATTGTCATGCTGAAGAAGGTCAGCAGCAGATTTGCAGCACCCCTTTACCTTCCCCCTTCCCTTTACTTTTACCTTCCTGGGAGTGACTTGGGTCATCCCTCCATGTGTTCTTGTTGCCTGTTTCTATCCGTGTCTCAGTAACACGCAGTGCTGTTACAGCTCCTAAAGACAATCTTCATATTTACACTACACTAAACACACAGCAAACTTCTACATAATCTTAACAGCAAGCCTTAACTTACTGCTCAAAAGAAGAAGGAGAAGAAGAAGAAGAAGAAACAGAGTCGGAATCCCCATCCATTAAAGGCCCTAGCCAGGATGTTCTTTTATTACCGACACTTCTGCAACATCAGCGCTCCTAGGTCGAACTTCCAATCTGTGGAACATCACTACCGTTTCTAAAGGTTCCTTCCTATCACTCATCCCATTCCTGTTATACATAAATTATCTTCAGTCAGATTTCTTGCCCCGTACCTTCATACGCTGCTGACTCTACTCTGCATTTCTTAGCGTCATTTGCCAGACATCCAGCTCAGTCGGAATTAAACAGGTCATGCGGAGAAGCCACTGAACGCTTAGGTCCTGATCGTTCTATAATTTCAAAATGGGGCAGGGCTAACCTTATGTTGTTCAGTACCTCAAAACTAAATTCCTTCATCTATCCACTCAAGGCAATCTTCCAGACAACGATGATATCCCCTTTCTTTCGTAACACAACTAACTCCTCTAAAAACCTCAACCAGAAATTTCACATCTCTTCTCTTGCTAAAACAGTTTCCATGATACTGGGTGTTCTGACAATACTTTTCCTCCTTTCAGCTGTTAACGCTGTACAGGGACACTATCCGTTCATGACTGGAATACTGTTCTAATACATATATGGAGATGTTTAACTTACACACTTCTTCAAATCGGAGTGGAATGAAAAGGTTTTCCTCTCATCGAATTCTCTACTCTGACATAGTTTCTTGAATCTCTCAGCCACTTCCGGAATGCTGCATTTCTTACTATCCCCCTACCGTTATTTACATTGTTCATACTCTTCTGAACTTTTTAATTGCATGTCTCTTCCCTCATCCCAAGGCCTCGGTGAAGAATGTTTTGTATTTGTCACTCTCATTCCTGTTCTGTCCACCTCACTATTGCAAAAACTAGCCAATACCCTCATTTTTTTCATTCATTTCACTGGTAAACTCTGGTTTACCAGTGAAATGAATGAGTTTTTAAACAGTTCAAGTTTTCTTCAACTTGAACTGTTTTAAAAAGAAACAATGTTAAGACATCTCAGAATCTAAATCTAGCTAACTCTTTCGATTCCTCTGCTTTTTTTTTTTTAAGGGGATTTATGAGCGACATTTTTTTTTACTAATTTTTGTGCCCATGGTTGGTCTTCTAAATACGTAAAAAATTCTCTCTCTCTCTCTCTCTCTCTCTCTCTCTCTCTCTCTCTCTCTCTCTCTCTCTCTCTCTCTCTCTCTCTCTCTCTCTCTCTCTCTCTCTCTCTCTCTCTCTCTCTCTCTCTCTCTCTCTCTCTCTCTCTCTCTCTCTCTCTCTCTCTCCTGGATGTTTCTGCTTTTCTTTCTCCCTTTACTTTTATTTCCGAGGTGTGTCTCAGACTCCGCTCTCACACCTGTCTTCTTCTTCCTCAGGTAAGACGTCCCTTCGACTGCCGGACCTGAACACCTCTCAAGAAAGGCAGGAATTGATTTTATTTAATTTATCTATTGTTATTGCACGTACGACATTAAAAGCAGATGAAACAGTAACAACAACGGTAGTAGTAGTAGTAGTAGTAGTAGTAGTCGTAGTAGTAGTAGTAGTAGGAGGAGGAGGAGGAGGAGGAGGTGGGTGTGTAATTCACCTACGGTCGTCTGCTGGTCACCCAGGCAGACGGAAAGAATGCAAAGCTCATAGTGACCGATCTTTGGGCAGGATTGAGACAAATCACACACCGCATACCGGGACAGCGAGGTGCTTCCTTGTTGCATGGTCTCGTTGCGCCCCTAAATTTCTAAGACAGCTGTGGGAAGGAACGCTTTTTTTTTTTTTTTTTTTTTTTTAGCTTTACTTAATTTGTATATTATACATACATTTACACTCACGATCATAAAAGATTTCCTGCCGTTATACACGTAAAAAGCTACCAAAGGATTCTTCTTTCTTCAAATATATTTCAATAAGTATTTCGAAACACTTCACATTGCATTTCCGATTTTGAATTGCTTCACGCAATTAATCAACAATAAAAAAAGAACACACATACAACACATACCCAATCCCCCTCTGTCAATATATAATAGGAACATTTTACTCTGGACTTCAATACAATCGTTATGCTTTACTTATGAGTACTGAGACAGGCGGCCTGCCCATCTTGACCATTTCTGATCTGACAGCTCTGTCTAGCTCGTCTCTCTGTCTCCTGCTTATTCTGGGGTCCTACACCTCGTAATATACACCGTGATGTTAGAGCGACTTTTTGCCCCAACAAGGCTTCCATTGCTGTTAGATTTATTTTCCAATACTTCAATCATACTATTTATTTTCCCATAACGTTCAGTAAGGTTAATTTTCGATTAGCTTCGGTAGATTGCACCTTCATTTAATCAGGAACACGAAGGAGGTCGTTTCATATATTGTGCCGGCTGTCCGTCTTGTCTACGCCATTAGCTGCCTCTGCCTCCCTAGAATACTAATTTTGTAATAATGACCTGGGCATCTCTTTTTTTAATCTGCTGCTATTCTCTGACTCTGTCAATCTTGTGATGACTCCCGCATCTTGTTTTCCTTGGTGGTCACGTTTTGTCTCATCTATCAGGATAGTGATAGTTTTTTTGGTACCTACTTTTGTGTTTTATTATCTTCCTTCATTTAATTTTCTACTTTCTTACTTTTTTTATTTCTTAATTTTTGTCTTAAATTCTTCCTTCTTCTTACGTATTTTATCTCTTCTTAATGTTTCTTGGGTTACATCAAGCCCTCGGCTTACACCGCACCTACTTGCTGTTCGGTGAACAGTAACTTGCCCATCTGCCTCGCCACGCCCAGGACTCGAACGCGGGCCTTTCCGTTGTGAGCTGAGTGTGCTGACCACTACAGTGTGTGTGTGTGTGTGTGTGTGTGTGTGTGTGTGTGTGTGTGTGTGTGTGTGTGTGTAATTAGATACTGCATATAACTTTGTGTAAAAAAAAAAAAAATATTGAATATATGCATGAAAGGAGGTATGTATCAGTAAAAGCGTATTTATACTAGAATATGCGTATTTTATAAAGGCATTCGCCTACGGTCGTGTGCTTGTCACCCAGCCAGCCGTTACCTTGCGGGAAGAGCTCAGAGCTCATAATGACCGATCTTTAGGTAGGACTGAAACCTCTCACACACCACAATGACGAGGCCACATCCCCTCGGGTTACATCCCGTACCTATTTGCTGCTGGGTGAACGTTGGCTACACATTAAGAGACTCGCCCATTTGCCTCGCCGCGCCTAGGACTCGAACCCGGGCCTTCTGGGTTGCGAGCCGAGCGAGCTGACCACTACCCAACGCAGTGTGTGTGTGTGTGTGTGTGTGTGTATGTGTGTGTGTGTAAAATAACAAACATAATAATGATCATATTAATTTGGAAGATGCAGCCAGGCGGCTGAAAATACAGTTACACTGGTGAGCTGAGGTTTTGGCAATTTCTGGTGAGAGTGTTGAAAACGTACATTTTACCTATGTTTTACATAGAAGTGTACATTTCAAGCGTTTTGTATTAGAAAGGATGCTAGGATTTTGTTCTCAGTTAACCTTATATTTGATCTGGTACATCATCATGGAGGCAGCAAGCATAAAGCCCTTTATGAATAATCAGCGGTAGATATTAATCCACATACAATATTTCAGGCATGTAGGGCTGTCCATTGTCTCAATTGTAAAAGTGATATGTGATTAGAAAAAGAAAGAAGAAAAATACATATTTTAAAACTGTTAAAAGAAATAAAAGCCATTTTACAGCAGAAATGCTGTATAATATGTGGTGCGATGGTTTCAGGTCTTCATACACAGTGTTTTTGGAGGTCTGTTTTTAATTGAAATTCCGCGAGTGAACAAAAATTTTGAGGCAAATGACTGTGATCCAGTGAAACTTATGAAAGATCAGATATTTTCTTCAAATGAAACACTAATGAACAGAGTAGTATTGCCACCCCACAGTCCCATTGCACTGCAATGCAGAAGCATAATATTTGGTCACAAAAATAAAAAAAAAAAGTTAGCAAAGGAATTAAGCATCACTGCAGAGCTAAATAAGACTGTAATGGATGTTGTGACTTTTTTGATACAGCTACAAACTACTTCGCCAGAGACTACCAGGTAAGATCAATGCTGAAAACAATGTCTCATACAAAATATCTCTTATACACTGCTTTATTTCGTCAATTCTGTGCTAAGTTTATAAACTCGAGTTCAGAAATTATTGGTAAAGTTGATAATGCGTTGGTCAAATATAGCTTAGGTAAAACAGTCTGAAACTATGGAGAAACACAGTGAAGTTTTTGATTAAATTACTGAAGAACAAAAATGTTGCTAACACAAGTCCGTTCCTAAGAACTTGCCACATTTGCACTAAGAGTGCCACATTCACGTGTGTTATATTCTGTGATACGTAAATAAATAAATAAATAAATAAATATATATATATATATATATATATATATATATATATATATATATATATATATATATATATATATATATATATATATATATATATAAACCAATAACTAAATGAATCATTAAAATAAAATAAAAGCATATATATGTCAGGAACGGTATCTAATTATGCCAGATGAAGATGCTGGACAAGTATATCTTTAATGAAGATTTGTAAATGCATATACAGATGATATTAATTAAATTTAATGTCGAAGAATTCAATGATGATTAAATGATTAAATTACTGAAGAACAAAAATGTTGCTAACACAAGTCCGTTCCTAAGAACTTGCCACATTTGCACTAAGAGTGCCACATTCACGTGTGTTATATTCTGTGATACGTAAATAAATAAATAAATAAATATATATATATATATATATATATATATATATATATATATATATATATATATATATATATATATATATATATATATATATATATATAAACCAATAACTAAATGAATCATTAAAATAAAATAAAAGCATATATATGTCAGGAACGGTATCTAATTATGCCAGATGAAGATGCTGGACAAGTATATCTTTAATGAAGATTTGTAAATGCATATACAGATGATATTAATTAAATTTAATGTCGAAGAATTCAATATCACTTCGTTCTTTATGTAATGAAACAGTCGGTCTTACAGTTAGTTACCACCGAAAGTTCGCTTATTTCTAGGAAGCCCGTGAAGCACATTTAGCCAAGATAGAGTGCCCACAACTTACAACAGTGACGCAAGAAAAGATGGCCAATAACAAGGCAAGCCCCACAGGTGTCAAGGTAACCTGGGTGTGAATGCTAGGAAGTAGCGATGTAGCGGTGATTGGGTGTCTCAGATAGCCAAGAAGTGTGAATTGCAGGCAGGAGATAGAAGGCCAGAACAGCCAAGCATTGCGGCAGATGACGAAAGACCCAACAGGAAGAACGGGAACCCAGGAACAGTGGGAAGTGACAGCCAGGGTGGCAAGATTGGCGAGAAAACTGGCGACTAAGGCAGACTTGAGTGATGCAGTAGCGTCCATCAGACCAGTGTTTCAAACGCTACCACAGTCACTGGCAGGAGGCACACAGTGAGCCACCACTATGCAATGATGGTAAAATGGAAGGAAAAGTTTTGTACACCACATTATATTTGAAGTTGCAAGGTAGGAGAAACGTGGGGAACCTTGGGAGTTTGTATGGCTAGAGTACTAGCTGTGGAATGAGTAACGACCAGCTCAACATTCCCAGTGTGGAGAAAAGGGCATAGGAACTAGAGAATCAGAAAAGGTTGGGACGTTGTTATAATTATCATCATCATCATCATCATCATCATCATCACAATCATCATATTATTATACAGCAGAAGGTGGATTTAAAGCAAGTTAGAGTCCATTAGAGTTTGCTTCAAATCGATTTCGCACTAAATTGAAATATTATTTTAATGCAAGGGTTCTTGTGGCGGAAAAAGCAAAAAAAAAAAAAAAAAAAGTGCCAATTTAGATTTGCTTAAAATCAAAATTATTAATTTTAAATCTATTTTTGGTATTTATTTTAAGTTACATTTTAAATCAGTAATTTTAAATCGATTCGCGTTAAATCATCTTCTACTATACTATTATTTTTGTATTATTTTCATTACTTTCATTCATGCCATTGATAGTTGAAGCTGTTAAAGTTAAAGTTAAAGTTGTTGCTGTTGTTGTTGTTGTTGGTGGTGGTGGTGGTGGTGATGGTGGTGTTGCTGCTGCTGCTGCTGCTGCTGCTGCAGTTTTCGTTGTTGTTATTGCTGTTGTTGTTGTTGTTGTTGTTTTACTGAAAGTGTTAATGTTTGTGTTATGTAGGAGTAGTAGTAGTAGTAGTAGTAGTAGCAGAAATATTAAGTAAGTGTATTGCTGGAAGAAGTACTAGCAAATCTTGACAATATTCTTAATATATCAATAATGATAGTAGTAGTGGTAATAGAAATTGTTCCTGTAGAAACAGTACCAGTAGCGTAGCTCTTGATTTTCACCACGCCCCTCGTAGCACTTCTCCACTAAAGATTTTCTGACCGAAGCCCGCTACTGGCCACGCCCGCTCACTCCTCTGCGCCCCACCCTGCCACTCTCTACGTACCTTTGTTCCCGTGTCCAGGGGTTTACTCCGCCTACTGACCCGCCCCACAAAACCCCTCCACGTCCCGCAACGCCACGCCCCGCAACGTCCCCCCCTCCCTTCCCCCCAATTCCATGTCCCACTTCACGTCCAGACCTGGATCTCCACAGTCATAAAATCTCGCTCATTCAGTCAACTAAACTTGATTGAATATACTCGCAATCAGTCTATTGTATCTTACCTTGCTCGGTTTTATTTTGTATTTGCCTTCCTCTTTCTCTCCGATCCCTTTTATCCTCTCCTCCCTGTGCACCTCAGAACTGTGACGTATGTCTCGGATCCATCCTGTTCATCTCACTTAGTCCATCCATCCCTCGTCTCTTATAGAACGTTTCCAACTCTTCACATGACATCCGTATATTTTAGACAGCCTGTCCACACCTTCCTTATTACAAAGATTAATGAATGGCTTTATTACATGGAATAAACGGTATGGATAAAGAAAAAATTAATCAGTATCCGGTAGAATTTATTAATGTCACTTTTACCTTTCATGATCTACATGAACGATGTAGCAAGATCAGTAAATTTCCAGACGATACCAAAGATGGCTAATCCGGTCAGAACAAGACGACAGCGTAATACGGACAGGTTTTAATAGAAAGAATGAGTTGTCAGAAAAATGACAAATAAAATTCAATATCATTAAATGTAGTGCTTTTTATATACTTTAATAACAGTAATAATAATAATAATAATAATAATAATAATAATAATAATAATAATAATAATAATAGATGATAACAACAACAATAATAAGAATGTAATAAGTAAATAAATAACCGTGCTCGTACCTTAAAGGGTACAGCTGCATCGATTTCAGAAAAAAATTTGGGAGTGATAATATCCCCTAATATTAGTTCTTATAACAGAACAAACCCACTTAGATATACTGACAGGACACACTTAAATAATGTAGTCGCAATTTTTGTCTCCTTATTTTAGAATGGACGTATGTAGGATAGATTCTATGCAAAAAACTGACTAGTGATTGGGAAAAAATGAAAAAAAAAAAAAAATCAAGCTACAGAAAAGCTCCCAGAAAAGATGTAGGATGCGTGGTGATCGAAAAAAAATTGAATAGTTTGGAGGATTCAACACAGAAAACATAAATCAGGTTCTTCTAGTCAAGGAAACTCATACGACTTTTTATTAACTACACAAAATTAAAGGAGGACAAAGGCAAAAACTGTAGATGAATGAAACGTAGTATGACCGTAAGTGCACAGACATTACGAGTAGATAATTTCCAGAGAAGGTTAGGTAAAAATATTGGGATATTAATAGCAGACGATAAATTTGAAAAGCTCGTGTTTAGGCCAACTGGCATTTTACAGTCTTCTTATTTTCTTATGCTCCTATGTGCCTTTTCCCATCATTCACTATATATTTCCCCTTGTCCCGTCCGTCTACACGTCCTGCCTGATGCATTTCTATGAGCCACACAAACACTGGCCATGACGTCACAATGTTAGTACTCCAACGAAGAGAATTCCAGCAACTTAATGTTCGTGACAGAGGCTTGGCTGCTCAGGAATGACAGGATGACTGTAAGAGGCAATGAGTTATGAAGGGAGGAAAATATGGAAAGGAGAAGGAAAGGATAAAAAGTAGGGAAACGAGGTGGAGGTGGAGGTGGAAGAGAAGGACAGTGGGGGGAGTATCAGGGAAAGGAAAGACTTCATGCAGAAAATTAGGCTCCAGAAGCAATGGAGGGAGACTGAGGGAGGGGAGAGGTAGAACGAGGAAGGCAAGGAGGAAGAAATGGTAGAGATGGAAGAAGGAAGGATAGACAGAGGATGGAAGCAGAAGTGGAAGGGAGAGGAAAAGAGAAGGAACGCGAGAAGTGTTTAGGAGGGAAATAGATTGGGAAGGAAAAGTGATTGAAGGAGAGAATTCAAGAGGAAGAAGAGGAAATACCGTTTCAATACTGAAGAAAGGGTGATAAATGTCAAGGAAATAGAGGACAGTAATCTGGGTCGAGACGCCAAAGAAAGCGAGAAGAATGTCATTTCATTCTAAGCTAGATAGACGCATGTGAATAAACATGAAAATACAAACCAATCATGCAATGAAGATCTATAGTATATATATATATATATATATATATATATATATATATATATATATATATATATATATATATATATAATATATATATATATATATATATATATATATATACATCATTTCATGAAAAATACATAAACAAAATAAATTAATGTGTACAAAACTGCAGACCAGGAAAATTGTCTAAGTAATTTCGTACTTTTCTGAAATGGAGAAATTTGATAATTTCCAAGAAGCTAAAATTATTAACCGTTTATGTTCATTTCCTTTCTTGCAATTACTGCAAGGCTTCTATGGTGGAGCGGCGAAACAAGCATCCAGTTTCCTTTCGTGATGAGGTGGAAGGATTAAAGGGAAAAATAGACGACTGTCATCGTTCGTTATATGTATATATATACATATATATATATATATATATATATATATATATATATATATATATATATATATATATATATATATATATATATATATATATATATATATATATATATATATATACTGGGACATCACTCGTAATAATATGTAATTCCAGGTTGCGAAATGAAACTGTTGAAGATTGTGGCATAGTGGTGATCATGGCGAATGTTGTGATGATAGCAGTGATGGTAATTACAGCACGAAAAATGAATTGTTATTTATGCCATATGCCATGCCATATGCCGTAGGCGTTTTTGAGGTCATGATAAAAAAAGATAAATAACTAAACGTAACTTAGCAGCAACTTAAGCATACGAACTTTCAAGTGATAACAAAAACAAAGAAACAAATGAAACGCCAAATAACTCGTGGAAAAGAGAGAGAGAGAGAGAGAGAGAGAGAGAGAGAGAGAGAGAGAGAGAGAGAGAGAGAGAGAGAGAGAGAGATCTAAAAGGGAAGTGATAAAAGCTGTAGTGAGGAACTTATTCTTTCCTCAGCACATCTATTTTCTTACCCCCACCGTCTCTCTCTCTCTCTCTCTCTCTCTCTCTCTCTCTCTCTCTCTCTCTCTCTCTCTCTCTCTCTCTCTCTCTCTTTCAGTGTGTCAGTAAGAACATTAGTAGCACAGGCAAAATCTTCTTTTTGTCTTGTTAATCAGTCTTTAAAGATGTGTATTATTTTTCTCGTGTGTGTATATATATATATATATATATATATATATATATATATATATATATATATATATATATATATATATATATATATATATATATATATATATATATATATATATATATATATATATATATATATATATATATATATATATATATATACACACACGAGAAAAATAATACACATCTTTAAAGACTGATTAACAAGACAAAAAGAAGATTTTGCCTGTGCTACTAATGTTCTTACTGACACACTGAAAGAGAGAGAGAGAGAGAGAGAGAGAGAGAGAGAGAGAGAGAGAGAGAGAGAGAGAGAGAGAGAGAGAGAGAAAGGGGTGTGGCCTGAAGATAGGGTGAAGGGCCAGTGAAGAGGAGGAAGAGGAGGAAGCGGAGGAGGAGGAGAGGTGAGGTGAGAGTTGACGGAAGCTGGCTGGTAGGGGTAGGTGATGCTAGCAGGTGGGGTGGTGGAACCACGAGCGGGAGAGGCAAGGGAGAGGAGTGACGTCACGGTCGACACACGCGAGTGACGCAACCCAGCTGCAGGCCGCCAGCTGGATCAATGGCCACTACCTCTCATACACCACCTGGCCACCCTCTCCTCCTCCTAACCTCAACCCTCCCTTACACCCACACCCTTTACCCAATCCCTCTCTCTCTTTCTCTCTCACTCTCCACCCACCAGGCACCACCTCCTTCACCACACCCTTCGTTTACCTTCTCAAGTCCGTGTCCCCACATTTTACTTTTCTACTGCTTCCTCCTTCCACCCCACCCTCCTCCTTCTCCCTCTCCCTCTCCCTCTCTCTCACGCACCTTATTTTCCCTTTATCATTATCAACTTCTCATACTTTTATTATTCCCGCTTTTCTTTCTCTTATAACTCTTCTTCTACTTCTTCCCATCTCCTACTGATGCTACAGATGCTCTCCTCTCTAACTTTTCCAGTTTTCTCTGAACATCTCTATCCTGTCCTCCTTTGCTCTTCCGCCAAAGGTATCAGTTTTACTCCTTCTCTTATACATTCTTATCTCCGTATCCATCTCCCTCTATTAAACCAAATGTCCACTTTTCTCCTCTTCCCTTTTCTCATTCCTTATTTCCCCTTCCAACTCTATACCTTTCCATTTCCGGTGGTAGTGAATTCATGGCCATGTGTCTCTTCCCTCTCCACTACTTTGCCTCCTTTCTGCCCTTCCCTCTCCCTTTTTTAAAAAATTTCCTCTGTCCTTTCCTCTCCTCCATTACTTCTCTTCTCCGAGTTCCATATGGCGTACTAACGTGGCTTATGAATACACACACACACACACACACACACACACACACACACACACACACACACACTAACCAGCAAAGTTGGCAGTCTGTTCCCTCCCACTAACGAATTTCCCGGAAGGTAATTCGCTAAAATGAAGTGACATCCTCGCACGCCTTTCCCGTAAAATAGGTCACCTGTCGTGAAATATTTAACATCGCGACGCGCACGAGTCCTGCTATGTAGAAAAGAAGGTGATAGGAATAGAGAGGAAAGCGAGATTAGAGCAGTGAAGCGTGTTAATTTTACGTTCTATAGCGAAGAATGAGGTTGAGGCTGCCAAAATTGTCATCCACCAAATTTCCCTTCACAGCAAAAATGCACCGCTAATATAAGGCCCGTGCCCTCTCCCCCTTTTGTCCTCAACACCCACACAGATAACACTCTCGGGCCTCTTTAATTAACCCACCTGTGTGGCAGGTTACCGGCATTCTGAATTGGTAAGAAAACTGTGGTTTGTTTTAGTTAAAAAATAAAATAAAATAAATATTTTTAAAGGGAATGAAACTGAAAACTTAACCAAAATACGAAATAAGCTAACAAAATAGAACTTTATGTCTGGTCTTTAAAAACTTGCAATCACTATTGTTTCTGACTGTGTATTTTTTTTTTCCAAATGAAGATATAGAACAGACAAAAATGTATTTTATTCAACGATACAGCAAAGGTACAAAAAAAAAAAAAAAAAAAGAAATCAGCCACTTGCCATCCCAGGCTGCGCTGCCGGAAGATATTTTACATAATTGTGTCAATAGGGCTTTCAGTGTCTAGGACTAACCCATCTACTCTGCCCACCCTCCCACCCAGGCCGCCCAGCTCCTCTCACATCCATCCTTCCATGTCATCTTTTATTCCCTTCCTCCATACGCTTGGCACGAAACAAGCCCTTATTTTTTTATTTTTTTGTTCTTCGGCTGATATTCTCTCTCTGCATCACCTTCTTGCTATTCTAACCCTAGACCGAATGTTTCTCACCAAATTAAACACTGCTTCCCAGCGAGGATGTAACGTCTTTCCACAGACCAATCGAAAAGCGGGTGAGTTGAAAATACGTGTTCAGTATAAAATAATCAAATGAATAAATAAACAGACAGATGGATAAGTAAATGAATAAACATAATGAATTTAAGACAACTCTATCAAATTGTACATACCTCATTTTCACGCAGTCTTGCTGAACTAAAGAAAAGATAATTGCATCAGTAAAAAAATCAAAATGACAGATTTATTCAAGATGAAAAATACTAAATTAAAAGAATACATGAAAACTCATCAACCAGAAGAGTTTGCCTCTTTTATCTCATACGCGTCTCAGTTTTTATTTATTTATTTATTTATTTATTTTCTTTCTTTATTTATTATTATTTTTTCATTATCTCTCACGCTTCACAAAAATCTAGCCAAGCACGTTTGCTCTCATCCCACGTAATCAACAAGATTATCTCCCCCTCAGTTCCACAAAGTACCCGCCACCTACTATCCCTAGCTATAGTAATAAAACCTTCCCTAGACTCCACAACCACCTATCCCCGGTTTTTACGCCCGCCCGCGCGCAGGCACGCACGCACGCACGCACGCGCGCACACACACACACACACACACACACACACACACACACACACACACACACACACACACACACACACACACACACACACACGTACTACGCGCGCGCGCGTATATCTCCAGCACATCCCTACAGGTCCGTCAGTTATTCATTCCTGTCGTGGTCCTGGTGTCCTTCCTCACTCATGATGCAATCATCTGCACGCACCACCATCACAACACCCCTTCTCATCCTCACCACATCACCACATGATGAAGGCTCCGCCTACCATTTACCACTTTTCCTATCGCACCTCCTTTAATAAAGCTACGTCCTTTGCCCACTATTTCCCTCAGTCCCATGTTGACATTCATATCACCATCCATGACCTCATGACCTCCTGATCATAACGAGATGACCCTGCAGCATGATCTCTCTCGGACTCTAGGTAATTTACCTTCTACCATTTTCCCCGCTTGAGGCCAAGCACAAAATGCTCGCGTGTGAGAAACACACACACACACACACACACACACACGAGAGAGAGAGAGAGAGAGAGAGAGAGAGAGAGAGAGAGAGAGAGAGAGAGAGAGAGAGAGAGAGAGAGAGAGAGAGAGAGAGAGAGAGAGAGAGAGAGAGAGAGAGAGAGAGAGAGCATGTAAAAAAGTAAAAGAAGAAAGAAGAGGAGGGAGAGGAGGAGGAGATTTTCTGATAAATTTGCACTATACAAAGAACGAGAGAAAAAAAAAAGTGAAAATGCAAAGAAAGGAGCGGACACAAGAACAAAAGTAAATAAAGTGATTTAACAACCAATCAATCAATCAATTAATAAAAAGGAGAAAATATACGAAAGCATCAATAAGAGTAAAAAGGGAAGTGAAGTAAGAGAGAATGTAACAATGAAAGTGGGAAGAGAATCACAAAAAAAAAAAAAAAAAAATCAACAATTACTCAACTACTAATGCAAGACCATTAACGCAAATTAAGCTAAGAACAGACGTGTGTGTGTGTGTGTGTGTGTGTGTGTGTGTGTGTGTGTGTGTGTGTGTGTGTGTGTGTGTGTGTGTGTGTGTGTGTTTCCGTAAACAATGGCACACAACAGGCGGTCAAGAGAAAGAGACGGAAACAGAAAGAAAAAGAAAAAGATTTTAGTTTATGGAGGAGGAACACGCTATATCTTCTTGTACTTTCTCATTCCTTCCTACAACCTCCTTTCCTTCCTATGCCTCCTCAATCCTCCTGACCCTTCCCTCTATCTCAAAGCATCATCTTCACAACTTTCTACTTTCTTCCTATTCCATTTTCTTTTCCCTTTTATTTTCACATTTTCTTCTCCCTTTTATTTTCACCTATCATAATTTCCTTTCAAATTCACTGCCATCTCTGCCACATTTTCCAACTCTCTCTCTCTCTCTCTCTCTCTCTCTCTCTCTCTCTCTCTCTCTCTCTCTCTCTCTCTCTCTCTCTCTCTCTCTCTCTCATTCCCTTCATCCTTTACCTACACTACTCATCGTGCTTCCTTCAGACCTCCCCTAACATCTTCTCATCTGCCTCAACCCTTCCTCCTTGCTACCCTCTTGGAGACGGTCACTCACTGAACGGGAAAAGTTTTGAGGGAAATAGGTTTTAATGGGAGTTAGGTCGCAGCCCTCTGTGACCCATTAGGAACAGATGATCCCCGGAAGGTAAAGGTGGAGCTAGATAATGTTTGGCAGCTTGAGAAAAAAAAAAGAAAAAGAAAAGACAATAACTACGTAACGGTAAGTGAAAAATTAAGTAAAAAATAATGAATTAGTATATGTAAAACATATACAGAAAGTTACATGTCACAAAAGTAATAAGAGAAATAGGATAATGAAATGAGTATATTGAAAATTTATTTTAACAATTTCTGGTTATACAAAGGAAAGAGAGAGAGAGAGAGAGAGAGAGAGAGAGAGAGAGAGAGAGAGAGAGAGAGAGAGAGAGAGAGAGAGAGAGAGAGAGAGAGAGAGAGAGAGAGAGAGAGAGAAGCATCTGAATCGTACTTCCTGCATTTCCCATCACCATCATCCCCACTAGCGTCACTCTCATCAACTTTATCATCTCATCACCACCTTCCTCATCACCGGTGACAGTAAATATGGAAAACTGTCCTCCTTTTTCGCCTCTTGTCTCCTTTCTCTATCCTTACTTTTCTCTTCCTTTTTTCTTTATGCAAAGCAGGAGATAGTAAGAATGGAATCATTGGCGGTGGTGGCAGCGGCGGCAGAACAGATGGAGGAGGCAGCAGAGGAGGAAGAGAAGGTGGAGGAGGAGGAGGAGAAGGAGGTGGTGGAAAACAACGAAGGGAGACCAGCGGCATAACACCACGATAAAACGGAAAGGAGAATTGTGTAAAGGGAATGCGGGGTGGAGGAGGAAGAAGGTAGGTTGGTGGAGAGGCCTAAGAGGTGTTCAAGAATTTCGGCCTAAAATCAATAGGGCAGGTAAAATAGGTATTCACGGAGCGAGAGAAACCAGGAGGATGACGACAAGGAGGAAAAATAAGCAAAGAAGTGAGAGAAGGAGGAAGAGAAAAACGAGGAGGAGGAGGAGCAGGAGGAGGAGGAGAAGGAGAAAGAGGAAGAGAAGAATGAGGAAAAGAAGGAGGAGGAGCAGAAAAGGAGGAGCTGAAGTAAACGAGAAATGAAAAAAAAAAAAATGAAATGATGAATGGATGTGAGAAATATAAATGAAAGATAAAAAAGATAGAAGTGATAAGGAGGAAGGATGACGAAATGGTGGAAAGCGATGACGACGAACCGGATGAGAAGAGGGACGAAGACAAAGAACAAAGAGACAGGAGGAGGACGGTGAAGGATAACGAGCAGAGAAGACGTAAAGCCACAGAATGGCGGAGAGAGAGAGAGAGAG
>NC_087153.1:772500-797500 GCF_035594125.1 Scylla paramamosain | reverse complement strand
CCGTACTAGGCAACCATCATCATAGTGAATCCGATAAATTTTTTTTTTTTTTTTCATTTCAATTTACCACGACAGCGGATATAGCATCTCGGTTGTGCATTGAGTCCAAATACTTAGCAAATGTTTTATTTATTTATTTATTTATTTTATTATTTTTTTTACTGTCTGCTAATATTATGCTACGGACGATATTAGATTATAAAGAGTTTCAAACGTTAACAACATGACCAAAGAAATGTTTGGTTTCATTTGACGTGAATCTTTTATCAATCTTATTTTGACGTCGTAATGTTTTTGTTGTGATGATTGATCGATCTGGTGCTAAATAATCGTCCGTATTAATGCCATCGAATCCATGAAATATCTCAAAATCTAGCTTATAATCTTTCGAAACGCTGAATCATTAAACCTGTTTTCTTTATCGTGCTTGGAATTATTTGAGTTTTCCACGTTGTTTAGGTTTTTCTTCTTTCTTATTTTTTTTTTTTAATATGAAAATAAGAAACATAAGAAAAATGAGGGAATATGCAGGAATCAATCGTGTCTAAATACGGTAATCCTGTATAAAACATGCCTACGTATTAATCTAGTTTTTAAAGCTCCCTATTGATTCTGTACTAACAAGCTGATTACTGAATCTATTCCATTCATCAGCCTCTCTATTTGAGAACCATTTTTTTTTTTTTTTTTTTTTTTTTTTTTTTTTTTTAAATCGAATTTTACCTAGTTTGAACATTTCATTTCTTGTCCTTTCCTGATTACTGACCCTGAGGAGTTTGCTCATGTCACCCATGTTATATCCCTCTATCAGAACCCCTCTTAACCTACTACTGTCTGTCTGCTCAGCCATGCATTCGCAACTTGGCAACTTGGCAACTACTGCACCTAACTCGGTAATTCGAATATAACTTGTTTGGCTACCACATCGAGGTGTACCTCACCACCGCTGCTTCCGTGACAGAGACCCGTCTTTGTGTGCTGAGTGCATAACAGAGGTGATAGTGTCCGACATGGAGGCGTACATTTCTCACTCTTTTTCTCGACCTAAACCTTCCAAACCTTGGTTTAACACAGCCTGTTCTCGTTATACATGATGGAGAGGTGGCCCACAAAAGGTACTTGAGCCTTCCATCACCAGAATCTCATGCACTTTAAATTTCTGCCCGGAACCATGCCAAGTCTTCTCCAACTAACCAAAAACTCCTTCATTAATAAAAAGTGTCAAAATCTTTCAAGATCTAACTCCCCTCGTAACTTCTGGCATATAACCAAAAACATCTTCAAAAACTTTGCTTCTTCTTTCCCTCCTTTATTTCAACCAGATGGCACCACTGTTATCACATGTATCTCTAAAGCTGAACTCCTCGCTCAAACCTTTGCTAAAAACTCTACCTTGGACGATTCAGGGCTTGTTCCTATCTCTCCTCCACCCTCTGACTACTTCATGCTACATATTGAAATTCTTCGCAATGATGTTTTCCATGCCCTCGCTGGCCTAAACCCTCGGAAGGCTTATGGACCTGATTGGGTCCCTCCTATTGTTCTCCGAAACTGTCTCCGTGTTTGCACCTTGCCTAGTCAAACTCTTTCAACTCTGTCTGACAACATCTACCTTTCCTTCTTACTGGAAGTTTGCCTACATTCAGCCTATTCCTAAAAAGTGTGGCCGTTCTAATCCCTCAAACTACCGTCCTATTGCTTTAATTCCCTGCCTATCTAAAGTTTTCAATCTATCCTCAACAGGAAGATTCTTATACATCTATCACTTCACAACCTCCTATCTGATCGCCAGTATGGGTTTCGTCAAGGACGTTGTACTGGTGATCTCCTGGCTTTTCTTACTGAGTCTTGGTCATCCTCTTTTACAGATTTTGGTGAAACTTTTGCTGTTGCCTTAAACATATCAAAAGCTTCTGATAGAGTCTGGCACAAAGCTTTGATTTTCAAACTACCTTTCTACGGCTTCTATCCTTCTCTCTGTAGCTTCTTCTCAAGTTTCCTTTCTGACCGTTCTATTGTTGCTGTGGTAGACGGTCACTGTTCTCCTAAATCTATTAACAGTGGTGTTCCTCAGGGCTCTGTCCTGTCACCCACTCTCTCTTCCTGTTATTCATAAATGATCCTCTAAACCAAATTTCTTGCCCTATCCACTCCTACACTGATGATACCACCCTGCACTTTTCCACGTCTTTTCATAGACATCCAACCCTTCAGGAATTAACAATTCATGCATGGAAGTAACATAACGCCTAACTTCTGATCTCTCTAAAATTTCTGATTGGTGCAGAGCAAATTGATATTGGTATTGTTCAGTGCCTCAAAAAACTCAATTCCTCCATCTATCAACTCGACACAACCTTCCAGACAACTATCCCCTCTTCTTCAGTGACACTCAATTCATCCTCTCTTCTACACTGAACATTCTCGATCTCTCCTTTTCTTATAATCTATGCTGGAAACTTCACATCTCATCCCTAGCTAAAACAGCTTCTCTGAAGTTAGGTGTTCTGAGACGTCTCCGCCAGTTTTTCTCACCTCCCCTTGCTGCTAACTCTGTACAAGGCCCTACCAAATATTAAAATATGTTAAACAGGATCGATAGCAGTTTGCTTTTCTGGTGCTTAAATTGTTTCAAAATTTTGAGGGAGGTGTTGTCGAATGCAGGAGTTCTGTCTACTTTAATCTTTTCAACTGAGTGAAGAATGTCTCCTTCTACGATAGGTAAGATAAGAAGATGAAGGAGAGGACAAGGACACAGAAAAAGGCGAGGGAAAAGGAGAAAGGAAGGTGTGAAATTGAACGGGGATTACACAAAGGATTTCGAAAAAAAAAAAAAAGTGGTGAAAAACGGTAAATTGAAAATGAAGAAAACGAGCAGAAACTACAAAGAACTTGCGAAACTCTTAGTACACACACACACACACACACACACACACACACACACACACACACACACACACACACACACACACACACACACACACACACACACACACACACACACACTGAGGCGATAACTCAACATTGCAATTTCATCCAGCCGACCACCATTTCACTTTCCACAACTTGGAACGCAAAAAAAAAAAAAAAAAGGAAGAAAAGCTATGACAATATTTTCTTGGATTGTGGAGAGTTTTCTTTCATTTCATTCCCTCATTTCCTCCTCGACCGGTCCGGAAAATGATGAGGAAAAAGGGACAGCCGGAGGAAATATGTGTGTAAAGTGACGGAAAATGGGCCGCGCGCTGAAGGATGCACACTTAGAAAGAAAAAGAAAAAAAAAAAAAAAAAAAACGGGAAACTGACGTCTAGTTGAAATTACAGTCAGTCGTTGTGTGTGTGTGTGTGTGTGTGTGTGTGTGTGTGTGTTCATTAGTTTATTAGCGTCATAAAAAAAAAAATGCTAACGGAAACGAGAACCACACAGTATAAAATATCACATGTTTGATAATCAAGCAAATCACACCAAAAACACCAACGGGTTGTCTTCGTAGTAGTGTCAGCAATAAGAATATTATTATTATTATTATTATTATTATTATTATTATTATTAGTGGTGGTAGTAGCAGTAGTAGTAGTAGTAGTAGTAGTGGTAGCAGCAATAGTAGTAGTAGTAGTAGTAGTAGTAGTAGTAGTAGTAGTAGTAGTAGTAGTACCAGCAGTAGCAGCAGCAGCAGCAGCAGCAGCAGCAAACAATGGCGGTGGCTACTGATGGCATCTGTTCATGCATATTAACAGCTAACATTTCCTACTAGACGTTGCCAGCTTCAAAGAAAATAGTTTCAACATCCTAGTTATAATCGATGCGTTAATACTCTATATAGAATCTTATAATAACCTACAAACGACATTACTTATACTCACGGGCGCTTATGTCTCCGCGGTCCAGAGCTGCTTAAAACGTTGATACACAGCTAATTCCAGTCACTCCTCTCTGTTTTGTACTAATAAACCTTCCATTTTTCCTTTTCTCCCACACGCATTCTAAACACGCACCTGAACTATTCACCACCCCCCACTGATCCCCCTTAGTAACAAATTTCGCCTGTTTCACCAACTTCCCTAATCCTGCCATTTTTCACTGTCAAGACACCTCAAGCTAGTAATTGCTCAAAGTCACTTTCATTTTAGTGAATCTACTTTCTTATTTCATCCTGATCTTATTGTTCAGGTTTCACATTATTCCGAGGCAAATATACAATTATTGATAATAAATAAAAAAAAAACATGCTTACAATTCCAATGATAATAATAATGACAAATAAATATTAAATAATGAGAATGCTAATAATAATGATAATAATAATAATAATAATAATAATAATAATAATAATAATAATAATAATAATAATAATAATAATAATAATAATAATGTTAATAATAATAAAAATAATAAATAGTGAGAAAAGAAGGAAAAGAAGAAAAAAGAACAAGAATGATAATAATAATAAAAATTCAATAACAAAAATGTTCCTAGGCAGAAGCATGACTATAAGAGTTCTGAATGAATCTGGTTAAGGTCAGTGCTTTGATCCTCTTGCTTTCCATGCTGCTGGCAACTGTACGTGCAGTGTTAGGGAGACGAGCGTGATGGCGGGGGAGTGTGTGTGGGAAGTGAGGGACTTGTGTGGACGTGAGAGAAAGGAAACGTAGTGAAGTTGGAAAGAGAAGGATTGGGAACATAAGGGACGTATACCATGTAAGGAGAAGAATCACATTACGGGGTGGAAATTTTTAGTGAGAAATGGGACTGTGGGATCAGAGGAGTACGTGGAGGGAAAGGAAATTTTAGGTGTATGTGAAGTTGAAGAGTGGGTATTATGGAGATGGGAAGATGAGAAAATACGTACATAGCACAAGAAAGGGAGACGTGGAGAAATTGTAACTAGAGAGGTAGTGGCTTAAATCTAAAGAAACCGTTAACCAGCGGAGAAAGAGATCCTTAAAGAAAGAGGAGAGAGGTGAACCACTGGAGAGAGAGAGAGAGAGAGAGAGAGAGAGAGAGAGAGAGAGAGAGAGAGAGAGAGAGAGAGAGAGAGAGAGAGAGAGGAAAATGGAAGAGAAAAAAAAGGAAGATGGGAGTGAGGTGTTCATTTTTTTGTTGTAAGGAGTAACTGAAGAGCAGGTGACGGCTGGAGTAATACATATAGCGAGTAGGGAGCAAGGAAGAGATAGAGGACAAGGAAGAGGAAAAAGTGTTGGACATGCAAGGAGGGAGAAAACGGTAAATGAGAGGAGAAAAGGAAAGGTGGAAAACTGAAGAAGCAGGGGGAGATTGGGGCAAGAGGAAAGACAGTAACGGCAGAAAGGGGTATACGAAGGAAGAATAGGAAAGACGATGAAGTGATGAGGAGCGAGAAAGTGGAAGGGGAAATCAAGGAAAAGTAGTGAAGGAATGTCTTTTTTTGGCAGGTGGTGTTGATGGAAATTCACTGCGGTGACTAGTTTGTCAACCAAATTTATCATCATCATTCAGTGTTTAAATAAGAGCGCTAGAATAGAGAACAAGTGGGCGGACAGTGGTTGGTTAGTTTATGGGAGGACAAAGAGACGCGGGTGGGAACGGACTGGAAAGAGAAAACGGATGAGTTTAGTTGTCGGAGCGCTTGCTTAAATTTTTAGTCTTTCTGCCAAACTACTGATCAAAAGTGACAGTTGTGGGGGTTGAGGATGAAGGAGGAGGTGGCAGTTATCGGGTGGTGTTTATGGTGTGGAAGATAAAGTGTTGAACCGTGAACAAGTAAGGAACATTTTTTTTGTGTGTGTATTTATACTCAACACAACTACACTACATAAATACGTATCTTTTTAGGTGATTTTATTTATTGATTATTATTTTTAGAAATTCAAGTAACTTCAAACAGTAAAATACAATTCTAACGGTTGTTTTAAAATAGGTAGGAGAAGTAGCACTCGCATGATTCACAGCAATGATTACAGCGAACATCCAAATCTCTTATCTTGTGGGTTATTATAAACTGCGGCAGCGTGACTCTTGTGCCTTTCCCGTTTGTCTCGTGGAAGGTGTGGAGCAACAGCGGGGAAGAGAGTGGGAGGAAGAAGGGAAACAGACAAAAGTGAGAAGAAAGTAGGACAGAAAGGAAAGCCACAATTCGTACAAAGCTAGATATGAGTATGAACTTCTCTCTCTCTCTCTCTCTCTCCTCTCTCTCTCTCTCTCTCTCTCTCTCTCTCTCTCTCTCTCTCTCTCTCTCTCTCTCTCTCTCTCTCTCTCTAACCACTTTTAATAATTTGAATCTTGGTAGAAGAAACAACTTTCCCTCTTTTTGTCGATGGATGTTAGTTGTGCTGGTGGTGGCGATGGTGATGGTGGTTAGGGTGGTGATAGAGGTGGAAATGATAACGGGTGGAGGTACGAGCGATGGAAGGGGATAAGGAAATATGATACTCGCTCCCTAGATCACTCAGCTGCTGGGTAGGTAAGCCATTAAATTCCTGGTAATGAAGAACTAGGTAGATGAGGTGAGGGATGGCACGCAAGGGAATAAAAATAGGCATTATACGATCTACCTCTATACATTGAGAGAGAGAGAGAGAGAGAGAGAGAGAGAGAGAGAGAGAGAGAGAGAGAGAGAGAGAGAGAGAGAGAGAGAGAGAGAGAGAGAGACTATGAAGGCAATGGTAATGAAAGTAGATGCTAAAGGAAGCAAACAAAGGATATCAAAGGAATGAAAGAAACTAACTAAAGAACAAGGCGGGAACAACAAGTGTTAGACGTAATTCGAGAAATACAACCGATGGTAAAGGAGAACAATAGCTGCAAGAAGGAAATTAATGTGTTTACGAATGAAAATAAAATAAGTTGATCCCAAAACAAAACTGTAAAGGAACTGCAGTGCGTCTGCAGTCTTTTGCTGCAACTATCGCAATCCGGAATCTTTTCTGGCTTTCCTTCTATCTCTGAGACTTAAGTTCTTGGAGGTATTCATGGTCTTATTCCGAACACTTTGAGGAGCTATTCATGAATTACTGGAACTCTGTCGTCCAGTCACAATGAGGCACTCACATTCATCGCCCATTCATTTTGAAATACTCTCCCAATTTACACTCGAGTATTTCTCGTAACGACGCGCAGGCATTCTACTCAACTACACTGGAGTACTTCCCAACCACAATCTAGCAGCCTTCCCTAACTATATAAATAAACTCTCCTCTGTCACACAGAGACACTTTTCCCAACCATACTCAAGCCCTCTCCCCTAACCCCACCAATACATTCACCTATAATCACTTTAATACACCCTTTTCAACCCTAAACACACTGACATACCGTCCACACCTACACCAAAATACTGTTCATTAACCACTGGAGCAACTCCCTCTCACCACACATACATTGCTCTACAGTTAGATTATAACACTCCATAACATTAATTAAACACAAGCTTTATAAGACACAAATATCAATATCCCATAAGCATTCTGAAACAGAATCCAACATTCCCAGACAACAAACTACACTCTCTCACAAGCTACACATCATATCATAGCCTTATCATATCTCTACCCTTCCAGACTACAGTGTTATTCTTGTCTACTATGAAATACTCTTCACATCAATAACTTTTTTTAAATTGTCAGATGAGATTATACACATTCTTAACCTCATTTCCTTTCACACTCCATCCCAAACATTATCATACCTTCGTATCCTCTTAATCTACCTCTCCATTAAACTTTCTAACCTTTCAAAAACAGCCAATACCTCATTTATCTCCTCTCCTCCATAACTTTAACATTGCACACACACACACACACACACACACACACACACACACACACACACACACACACACACACACACACACACACACACACAAAGATAAAGAGACAGACAGACAAATATAGATAGATAGATAAAGGGTAAATAGACAGCCAGATATAGATAGATAGATAGATAGATAGATAGATAGATAGATAGACAAATAGATAGAAAGATATGGATAGATAGATATATAATGATTGAATGAAGTAACAGATAGATAGATAAGTATGCAGGAAGACATATATATATATATATATATATATATATATATATATATATATATATATATATATATATATATATATATATATATATATATATATATATATATATATATATATATATACATATATATATATATATATATATATATATATATATATATATATATATATATATATATATATATATATATATATATATAGAGAGAGAGAGAGAGAGAGAGAGAGAGAGAGAGAGAGAGAGAGAGAGAGAGAGAGAGAGAGAGAGAGAGAGAGAGAGAGAGAGAGAGAATTATATAAATAGGTATTCTCTTGAGTACATATTCGATTACAATCTAGCATAATCTGTCACAATTTATATCACACCAGTGACAATGACAAGAATAAAAATTAAATATTTAATAACCATGCGCCACGCATTAAAGATAGTATAAAGATTTATATTAACATACGAAGGAATCAGGCAGCTAAAAACACTACTCATACAATAAGAAAAATACCATGAAACACACACACACACACACACACACACACACACACACACACACACACACACACACACAGATTTTGTGTATCCTTTGCTCATTTTGCACACTATTTTAACGCCTCATGCTACACTCCAATCTCCCACAAATCCCGTCAGTTACTTCTCTATTACTATGTTCCCACTTGAATTCCATGAAAGTTTCGATATCCATAACATGCTCTAACTTCACTACTTATTCATTTTCTTGCACCTTCCTCCAAACGTTCTCAGCGCGCTGCTTCACTCCTTTATAATCCCCCTCCCTTCTCTCTCCCTCTCCCTTCAAACATTTTTGCAGCACCTGCAGTTTTCTGGAAGGCACTTGCGATGTTCCTTCCAGCTGCTGATACTGTCATCATAAAAGTACGTGATTTCGTCTTCTTTTCAATATTATTCCTTGTTTTTTTTTTTTTAATTTTTAAGCCGCTACTCATCTGTCTTTAATGCCTACGGTGTGTGTGTGTATAATATATATATATATATATATATATATATATATATATATATATATATATATATATATATATATATATATATATATATATATATATATATATATATATATATATATATATACAGACACTACAATATTATAAGACATTTACATCAAACATCTGAAACCTGAATTAAATAACCAACTGTCATCATCACAATTATATCTTTTATAAACTCTGCTCGGAGCATTGGGGATCCGGGTTCGTAACTAATCTAGATCTCACTCGCCGCCCTTTGTCAGGCCTCACCACACCACAAGCGAGAGCACACGAGGGTTGTCCATAGTTTTATACCTTTATTTTGTTTTATTTATTTATTTATTTTTATTTATTTATTTATTACTTATATTTTATTATATTTATTGATTTATTTATTTATTTATTTATTTATTTATTTATTTATTTTTTGTCATGTATAAGCTGTAGCTGCTAGGTTATTATGTCACAATGTTTTTGTTTTCTATTACTGCTTGCCTGCCTGTCCCTTTTGATTGCTGTTGTGTTTTTAATCTGTGTCCCTAGTTTGATATTATATGATTTTTCTGTCTTTGTACTTATTTTTATAAAAATTTTTAGCCTAATGATTCCGTCTATGAAGGTGAAACACTGCGATAAATGAAGAAAGAAGTCTGGTGTATCCCTGCTTACCTCATCCTTGAAAACAGCTGAGTGATGATGCCACGTAGCATTTTACAGGAGTACTTTTAATCACCGCAATAATGTTGTCATGTAACGCTTATCGATAAATTACATGTTTTTTATTACCATTTGTTTTGTTATAAGATATTCCACAGCCTGCAAAAAATAAAATTAAAACCATTCGTAATTTGACTAAGTGGCAACCGTAGGTTGCAACAGTGCAACCGTCTGTCCGTCACCTCATAGCTACATGCATACCACACCACGAGTCCCACACATTTTCAACTCCTCTCACGGGTAAACAAAGCCTTAAAATGCATGGGTATAGCACATTTTCTACTTATAATTAATGTTCTTTCATTTCTTTCAGTATTTGCAGAAACTCGCCTTACACCCTGTGTATATATATATATATATATATATATATATATATATATATATATATATATATATATATATATATATATATATATATATATATATATATATATATATATATATATATATATATATTGTTGTCTTATTTTCGCATTCCTCCTTCAATTTCGTATTCTTCTCTTCTATCTTTCTGTTTTGGAAGTTACAATGTAAGTTTTCTTTTGTTTACCTTGTTGAAATAAATGCCAAGGTTTTATTTTTATGTCTCCTACTGTGAGTTTGTCTTTTTCTCCACCGAAACTATATGATATTATTTTCGTTGACAAATTCCTTCCCTTCCCCCCTCCCCATCTCTCTCTCTCTCTCTCTCTCTCTCTCTCTCTCTCTCTCTCTCTCTCTCTCTCTCTCTCTCTCTCTCTCTCTCTCTCTCTCTCTCTCTCTCTCTCTCTCTCTCTCTCTCTCTCTCTCTCTCTCTCTCTCTCTCCGACTTATCCACATGACCCTTTCTTCTCGCATCTGCTTTCCTCGTTTTCCTCTTATTCTCTGACTTTCCTCTCTCCTCTCTTTCGCCTCTTCTCCATAGCCATCTTCCTTCATTTCTTTTTGGATTCTCGTTCTTGCTCCATTTTTGTCCATTTCCATCTTTCCACTTTGCCTTTTATTGTAAGCTCTGCTTGAAATCTCCCTGCTTACAACCTTCCTTAAACTTCCTCCTCTCCCTTTTTTTAATCTAATACTTCTGTGAACCTTCTTCCCGTCTCTCTTTCTCTTCCTACTGTGTCCATTCTTAAACTTAATCTGTAAAGGAGTATTTTCTACTTTGACTTAATGTCCTGCCGTACACAGTTTATGGACCAGTCCTCTCACTTTTGCTTATTTTCTTCTTTCCATCTTACCTTTGTCCTTTTTATTCAACTTGCCTACTATTCTTTCCATCTCGCCTTTCTTTTTCTTCATTCCATAGTTTATTTGTTCAAAAATTTCTCACCACGCTCTTATTTTCTGTGTTCATTCCTTCCTTGCACCTCTTTCTCTTTCCCTCGCCTTTCATAGTCATCTATTCTGGTTATATCACTATACATTCCTCTTCCAATATTTAGTTTCAGCTGGTAGTCGTTTCCTACTCTCCCTTTCCTCTTCTTCAGTATTCTTTCTCTCCATAATTCACATGTCCATCTTAAAATACCAATACATTTCCCGTTCTTCCTCTTTGTCTCCACAATCTCCATCTTTCTCCTCCTCTCCACCTTTCTCTTCATATTTAGTCTCAGTTTACAATCCTTCCCTTCTTTCTTTTCTCTTTCAGCTTTCCTTACTTTAATCAGTATTAAGTCTCTCATTTTATAATCCCTCCCGGCACATTCAACTCCCAACCCTCGTTTCCTTTCTCCTATATCTTTTCACCTTCCTTTCTTCTTTCCCTCGTTCCTTCCTGCCTTCTTTACTACACATTAAAGGTTATATCTTTCTTCTTCCTCCTCTTTCCTATTTTCTTCGTTTCCATCACTGACTTTTTTTTTTATTTCAAGCTTTATTCTTTCAGTGCTTGTATTTCTATCAAATTACTGATTCCCGTTTCCCCCCCCCTCTCTCTCTCTCTCTCTCTCTCTCTCTCTCTCTCTCTCTCTCTCTCTCTCTCTCTCTCTCTCTCTCTCGTTCTTGCTACGATCTTTCTTTTCTCTTTCGCCTTTCAGTCTCGTCGGTCTCTATTTCCATTGCGTTTTCTGTTCGTTTTCCCATCCTTCGTCATCCATTCTCATTCCTTCCATTCTTTTCTTCTTATAGACTGTCACCTTTGTTTCTTACCCTTCATATTCCATCAATTTACGGATGATATTTGACCATTTTATTTTGATTACGATTTTTTTCTTTTCTTTATTTGTCTGTTTTTTTTTTTTTTATTTCTACAATATATCCTGCATATAGTATCTATCCTCTAATTTATCATTCGATTTGCATTCTTATATTTTTGTTTCCTCTCTTCATCTCCCTCCTTTTGTAGTTTGATTCTCTCTCTTTTTTTTTTTTTTTTTAGGCACAAAAGGTCGCTCAAATATATGATTAATAATGCTAATAGATCGAAACAATCATGAAAATCAATGTCTTTGTGGCATAGTTAATTGATTATTGTTGTTACGTTGCTATATAATAATAACATCTCCGATACCAATTCCACCATATCGAACAGCAATGAATAGTTATAATAGTAGTAAAAATATAGAGTATCAGCAAAAATAGTAGTAGTAGTTATTATCTTATTGGTAGTAGTAGTAGTAGTAGTAGTAGTGAAGACGGTGGTAATGATGGTGGTAGTAGTAGTGATACGTAAAGGAAGAAGAGGAGGAGGAGGAGAAGGAAGAGTAGAAGGATAAGGCCAAGCCGAGTTACTTAAACGATTTTTATTATCAAACTGGATAAGTTATTGTCCATTTGAAAAAAGCATATTTGAGTATTTGAAAACGTCATACCATTTTTTTTTATGTGTGTGTGTGTGTGTGTGTGTGTGTGTGTGTGTGTGTGTGTGTGTGTGTGTGTGTGTGTGTGTGTGTGTGTGTGTGTGTGTTATTTAAGTATTTTTGTGAATTAAGATACACTGGACGAATTATGAAGATGAATAAGATACTGTAAAATGCAAAATGGAAACAAAAGACATAAACACCTAAAAAGAATAGAATATACTGGTGTGTGTGTGTGTGTGTGTGTGTGTGTGTGTGTGAGAGAGAGAGAGAGAGAGAGAGAGAGAGAGAGAGAGAGAGAGAGAGAGAGAGAGAGAGAATGCGCTGCCGTCTGAGAAACTCTTCCCTTGGTCCCAAAGCCGAGCTGTCTATAATGAGAACTCACGAGGCAGTCTATGATCTCTCTCTCTCTCTCTCTCTCTCTCTCTCTCTCTCTCTCTCTCTCTCTCTCTCTCTCTCTCTCTCTCTCTCTCACATTGTTTAGACCTAAAGCCTCATTCTGTGTCGGCCTATAGATTGTTTTTCATGTCTAGTCATATTTATATTTTGACGGATCACCTCAAAAGGAAAAAAAAGCTTTACAAAGACTGTCTTTTCTATTCATTCTGAAGGTGATGTAAAATTAATGAATGCTGGAAGTATAATATTTCAAATTCTTATATGCATGGAAAATATGTTGAGAGAAGAATATGCATTAAAAAAAATGATGCGGTGAAAATATGGTATGAATCCGCCAGTGGAGAGTCCCTGATGCCATTAATGTCAAAGAAATGGTGAGGGCGGAGCCATTAATCAGCCCTCGTCGGCGGCGGAGCGGTGTTTACAGCTAATGGCTCGGAACCTCTAATTCTCTGATAATGACTGATAATGCCCCGACTGATGGTTCTCGAAGGCTTCCTTATACACCCGTTTCCCTTGCATTCTGCTACGTTCTTTTCCGCATCTTGGAGCCTACCATAACCCCGTACGATTTATCCTATAATCTAAAACTTCCCAATTTCATATCATGATATATTCCAACTCCTCTCTGGGGTTGCTTAGCTCTACTCAATAGTATTCCAACTCACGCAGCCATCCATTTATTTTTCCTGCCTTGCCTAACTGTAATCCTCTCTACCCGTGGTCATGATTTGGGTTTCCGTTCTACACTCTTTTCCTTCTCATCTGGTATCTCCTTTATCTCTTCCTATTCTTACCTCGTCTCGGCCACACCCTAGTTCCTTTCTGCTGACTCCACGCTCACCACGCCCTTTTTCGCTTGGGTGCACCGGGCGTTAGGGAGTTAACTGAATATAAACTTGTAGCAACATACACACACACACACACACACACACACACACACACACACACACACACACACACACTCACCAAAAACAAAAACAAAAGTAACAACACAATAGAATACAATATAACATTTTCATCTACCGTATTAATCAATGGACAGCTGCCCCCAGACGTCTCCTGATTATGCTGTTAATGCCTGTGTGGTATCCATAAGCGCCACTGACCGAGGGTGATGGACCGGATACCTGGGAGTTACAGGTTAATTACAAACGAAATGAGTAACGCCTAATGTAGGAGCTGATGGGAAAACAGGAAAGGGAAAGGGATGGATAAGGGAAAAGAAAGAGGAGGAGGAGGAAAAGGAAGAGGAGCTTTTGTGTGTGTGTGTGTGTGAGAGAGAGAGAGAGAGAGAGAGAGAGAGAGAGAGAGAGAGAGAGAGAGAGAGAGAGAGAGAGAGAGAGAGAGAGAGAGAGAGAGCTGTCATTCTGAGAAGACGTTATTAATAATGATCATCACGCTCAGAAGAGTAGTAACTGTGAAAATGACCTCAGAATACAAATTACACTACTTAAAAAAAAAAAAAGAAAACCTTGATACAGTAAGTTAAATGATGTTAACTGTTCAGTTAACACTCTTTAGACTTCATTTTTTTATTTATTTTGTTAGTTGTATGTACTTAGCAATCCTAGAAATGATGGGTGCACATCATGCTCTTACATAAAAGTATGAGTCCATCTTGTAATTTAGCACAGAAGCGGACGGGAAAAGGAATCATGCTGAACATGTAACGTCTAAAATTCTAATGTGTAATGGATGTTGAGATCTAAAGATTTCATAAGAAGGGACAAATCAGCTTTCAAAATATAAAGTCGAATTGTTTGGAAAGTTACTTTTTATTGATTAGAACAAGAGCTCAAATGTTGTTTATAATCTAAATATTTCTAGTTACTGATGGAAGACCATCAGGCCAATGACGTTAAAATTACACAACACATTAATCCATCAAAGAGGTTACAGGACATTGGAGTCTCGTGAGGTCATCAGTAAACAAATAAACGTGCGAATGGAAAAAAATGGTCACTGCAGAAAATACTTATTAAAAGTGAGAAAGAAATATTAACTCCTGATAATACAATATATATATATATATATATATATATATATATATATATATATATATATATATATATATATATATATATATATATATATATATATATATTATAACAAGCATTAAAAGCACAACCAACGATATCGTCTACTACGAAGTGATATCTAAAATACAAATTCATAATTCCTTACACACAATATTTTAAAATATGAGTAAGGCATCAGTAAATAGTTTATGAAAATCACTTAGTTTAAATTGTAAAAAAAAAAAAAAAAAAAAATTGTCAGACTATTTATTAATAAAAATTTTACTTTCATATGAAAAGGTTTTGTCGAAGGACAAAAAAAAAAAAAAAAAGCCCATTAAAGCTGCCAGTCCTTGAACTTTATATTAGTGAAATGTTCTCAAAACTGCCTTTCGATGGAGTTTCAGTCATAGACAAGAGCAGAACAGAAGCGGCAGGAAGTTCCAGAGTTTGCCAGTAAAAAAGATAAAAGGTTAAAGGTCGCCAATGAATGACAGAAAGGAAAGTACGAACACTATACTGATCCACCACAAGAATGATGGTTAACTTCACCCAAACAAGACCTGAATCAGACGAGACTATGGCTACGCTGGCAGGAAGACCTGTTCGCTGACTTAACTCCTTCCATCCTTTGTTCACAGGGGCAGTAATGTCTGATAAAAAGCATCCATTGGAATCTTGCAATAGGGATTGGGGAAAATAAGGATGAGAGGAAGTCTTTTGCAGCGAAGCCGCGGGAGAAGAGAGGCATGTTGTTAACAAGGTCAAAAGACTAGTTAGCGTCAATGTATCTATGGAAGATAACAAGAGATGCAACCCCCCCGCAGAGATAAGACAAGCTAAAGACATGAAAAGAGCTGATGAGACGAAATGCTCTTGATCTATCACATTAAAAGAACACCAAGAAATTTTCCATATTATGTGAAGCCTAGTCCATAATTATGGATGAAGCCCCTGTACAGTTAATAGTTGAGGTATGAGAAAACCAGCGGAAACAGCTCCGAACGCTAAACTTCATACAAGCTATTTTAGCAAGAGACGAAATATGAAGTTTCCAGTTTAGATTTTTTAGTAAAGAACAGACTAAGGATATTTGGTATAGAAGACAGGGACACTGAAGATGAGAGAGAGTAATTTTATAGAAGAAAATGCAGAATCGGTAGAAGGAGCAAACGGGCTTTTGTATCATTGAACAATATATGTAGAGTTTGTTCTGTCCCAATCAAAATTTTCTTAAGCTCAAAAGGCAGGTGTTCTGTGACTTCCCTGCATAAATTGCTCAGTTCCTAAAGGGATAGATTTAGGAAAAGACAAAAAACTGCAGTGGTGTCATCAGTGTAGGACTGGATAAGCCAATGAATTTCATTTAAAAGATCGTTGATGGAAAATGGAAAGAGTGGGTGACAGGACTGCACCTTGAAGACCACCACCGTTAATAGGGAAAAACAGCAAGCGTCTACCACAGTAGCAACGGAACGGTCAGTAAAGAAACTTGAGATGAAGTTATAGAGAATGTTAGTCGCAGAAAGATAGTTTGTAAATTACAGCATAGTGGCAGATTCTGTCAAACAATTTTAATGTGTTTAAAGACAGTAGAGAATGTTTCGCCAAAATTCCGGAATATCAGAATGATATTCGGAACCCGCACTATACGGAACCCGCACTAGCAATCTGATGCAACATTGTTAAGTAATAAATGTTTAAGAATCTTTCTGTCGAGCATAGATTCAAATACTTTAGAAAGACAGGAAATCAAAGTAATAAGCCCACAGTTTAAAGGATTTGAATGGTCACTCTTTTTAGGAATAGGCTGAATGTAAGCAAACTTCCAACAAAAAGGAAAGGTAAATGTTGGTAAGTAGAGTTGTAAGAGTTCATCCAGTATAGGGCGAATACTGACATAGCTTTAGATCTGGAAAAAAATGAGCTGTCTTGAATATATATATATATATATATATATATATATATATATATATATATATATATATATATATATATATATATATATATATATATATATATATATATATATATATATATACACACACACACACACACACACACACACACACACACACAGAGAGAGAGAGAGAGAGAGAGAGAGAGAGAGAGAGAGAGAGAGAGAGAGAGAGAGAGAGAGAGAGAGAGAGAGAGAGATGCTTGTTTATTGAATGTGCCGTGCGCATCGGAAGGTCTCATATTACTGTACATCTGGCACGCTAGTTCAGTGGTCGCTGACACACAGAAGAATAGGTGAGGGATACGATAGAATGTTTTATATATATATATATATATATATATATATATATATATATATATATATATATATATATATATATATATATATATATATATATATATATATATATATATATATATATATATATATATATATATATATATATATATATATATATATATATATATATATATATATATATACACTTCCTTTGTTTAGTTAAAAGAAGGGAAGCAAAGAAATGAAAACAAGAATGTGGGAACTTCATAATAAGCATGATATTATCAACGATATAGAAAAAGAATAAAAAAAAAAACGTGGACCCAGTGTGCAGCAAAAAGCATTGTCGTGCATAGCCTTGAAAATAAAAATTCCCGTGAGTTTGAAAAAAAATCACGGTCAAGAAGTGGAGGGCCTAGAGGTATACGAGGAGTACGTGACGGTCTAATTTTTGAAGTTCCTCCTCCTAAAAGTTTCCCAGGAACCATGTAAGACGTTAGCTACAACTTTATCTTGTTGGACTTATGTGGTTTTGTGTGTTAGGGAAAAATTCTCTCTCTCTCTCTCTCTCTCTCTCTCTCTCTCTCTCTCTCTCTCTCTCTCTCTCTCTCTCTCTCTCTCTCTCTCTCTCTCTCTCTCGTGTGTGTGTCTGTGGGGGGGTTACAATGTGTGATGCATGACCGGAAGATCGAGCTGAGAGAAATTCCATTCAAATATAGATGGAGGATTAGAGTGGCAATGTGTGTGATCTGTGGAATCGTTTAACATATCGACAAGCCGCCTCCCCTGATGTAGCATAACATGAGGATCAAGAGATGTTGGCAGCAATTCTTCCGTGGCTTGAAAAAAAAAAAAAAAAAAACAGGTTGAAAAGGAAAAAAGAAATTCTTTATCGAGCGCCGTTCCAAAGGCTTCACCAGTAGTTTATAATGGGTGACTCCCAATTCCAGGTCAAGCTCAACCTCAAATCCCAGTGCACTGAGGAATTAAGTGATAAGGGAGTATAATGAGCTACACTGGTTTAAACACGGTTCAAAAAAAGGCAACCTGTGGAAATTAGAACTATTATCAGATAGATACTCACGAAAAATGAAAAAAAGAAGGAAAACAAGAAGGAAAATGAGCATCTTATTATAAAAAAAAACGTAATATGCTGCAATGCTAAAAACGTAAAAAAAAAAGAAGAAAATAAATAAATAACATTACTATCAACACCAACATCAGCAGAAGGCACCATAGTTTCTTTTTCTAGCATTAATAGGAATAAACCAACGCACGAAAGAACAAACGCACCAATTGGCAGACGTGTGCTCTCGGAGATATTAAATCCTACTCACGTATTCGTTCTATTATTGACATTCCCTGGCGGTCTTCCACACACCAGTTACCCCCTACGACGCCTCCATAATCACCACCCCACCACTTCTCCCAGAACCCAAATCCTCAACCACCAGCCCAACAACACGTTTCCCCTTACGCCAACACTACACAATTGCTTCTTGTTATGCTCTCCCTCCTCCTCACTGCCTTCCAGCTGTTCAGTCATATTCGTGCATCCTCTTTTATCTTCATAATCCTGCGACCAAGCCTGCCGCCTGCAGCCTCCCTTCGATCGTGCCACTAGTCTTCATCCATCTGGAATCTACATTTCATCATTCTAATCGTCATCAATCTAATTTTCTTCTCTTTTCTCTCTCTCTCTCTCTCTCTCTCTCTCTCTCTCTCTCTCTCTCTCTCTCTCTCTCTCTCTCTCTCTCTCTCTCTCTCTCTCTCTCTCTCTATACAATTTTTTTACATTGTATTTTCGTATTTATTTTTGTATTTTAACATTTTATCTTTATCCATTCTTCCTTCTGTTTTTCTCCACCTTTCATCTTCATCCCGCTCCTTTTTCCTTGCACACTCTACGTTCTCCTCCTCCTTTTCCCTCTTCCCACTCCTCCGGCCGATTGTTGCCCTCTCTCCTATTAGCCAAGCATATCACCAAAGGGAGGAGGACAGGACTGACATATCGTCTTCGTGAATGAAGTAATTAGTGCGACGTGGCTAAGAAGATTAGTGCTAGTTATGTTGGTAGTAGTGTTGAAAGTTGATGGTAGTGATGTTAGTGCTACAGGTATGTAGCTATGGTTGTTATTATAATTCTACAGTACAAACAACTTCTATTACCAGCATCACCATCATCACCACCAACACTACCACCATCACCTCCATGTCATTATTTGTTTTTATCACTGCTATCATAATTATCGGAAAATGTATAATGCGTTGATAACACCACCACCACCGCCACCAACACAACCGCCCCCACCACCACCACCACCTGACCAAACCAGATAAAGGGGAGGGAGTGTCACGAAGGCAGTTGATGAGGCTATTTTGGTAAACACCGTTGCTGCCTTTATATGGCCACCACTGCCGCCAGAACAACAGTCTTAACATCCACTGCACCAGCAACAACAACAACAACAACAACAACAACAACAACAACAACAACAACAACAACAGCAATAATAATAATAATAATAATAATAATAATAATAATAACAAAACTATTCATATCACAACTACTCTTTTTCATTCAGCAACGTAATACCAAGAAAATAAAAGAAAAATACGCAATGAAAAGTTTCTCCCTCAATCCCTCCCCAACATCACAACTACTACCACTACCATCGTCATCATTGCCGCCACTTCCTCCACCGCCGCGCCAACACATGTCCCCAGAAACCTTATCTAAGTGAAGTCAAAGCCGGCTGTTGCAGGAGAGGCAGGTTCACTCCTTCTCAGGAAATGCATCATACTGGGTCCTGATGGAGGGCGGGGGAGAGGAAGACAGATGGACCAGAAAGGAGGCACGGGGGTAGGGAAGAGGAAGGGAGGGAGGATCTTGATAGAGAAAGGAAAGAGGAAGAGATGAATATTCTGGAAAGGTGAAAGAAAAGATGAGAAAGAAAACGGTGGAGTTAATGCGATGCCAAGAGATATGGAGGCGTGTTTGTACTTGTATTACTTTCCCCTCAGAGTGGATGTATAAGGCAGGCAAGCGGGCAGACAGGCAGGCAAGCAGGCAGACAGGCAAGCAGCAACGATCACACACACACACACACACACACACACACACACACACACACACACACACACACACACACACACACACACACACACACACACACACACACACACACTCACACACACACACACATTTTTATCACACCGTACAGACGCCCAGTTTAGTACCTTTTCCTCTCTCTGGAGCATACAATCCGAACTCTCCTTATTTCTTTATAGATCTTAGCTCTCACTATTGCCTCTCCCTCCCATCCATCATATCTGAGCCTCAACACACACTCTCTTGTCTTCCTACCCGTTCCTCACTCTTTTCTTGCTTCTCTTTCGCTTCCTGTTCACCTTCCTCCCTTGCATCCATACTTCCTTTTGCTTTTTAAATATCTTGCTCATTTATAAACAATCTCTTCCTTGTTCTTCAAGCGGATGCAACAGGACGTGTTTCTCTGACACCAAGGAGTTCACGACATTTTTATCTTTAATGGCCTACTCCCCTGGTAGATTTACAAGACTGTCGCCATGGTTCTGTCATAAGAACATGTATCCCTACACGAGGGGTGCAAACCACTTGTTATAGACGGCTCAAAATTTGACGTTGACATTGAGTCACCTTATCAGAATTTGTCCAGCGTGGACGTCTTCTTACATTTGCTTCTTTCTTTCTTTTTTTTTTTTACTGCAGTTATTTGTCGTCTTATTAGGTTTATGTACTTTACGTATATGAATACAAATGGAAGAGTACATTTTTCGTAACCTCACAGCGCCTCTCTCTGCTACAGAAAGTAGCATCCTGTAGTTTTTACAAATCTTGTATGAATAATTTTCAGTCATGGAAGTGGCCACACAATAACATTTTGCTGGACTCCTACGCATTCTTTAAATCGAAAGGAATAAACTTCCAGATGAGATGTTCACAGTTACCTTGTCTAACCCTGCCTCATCTTGTTCTCTTTTCAGTAGGGACTATTTCCCAGCAATTCGTTCCATCAGTCATGCCGTTTGGCAGAACGAATTGAAGATAATGGTAGTTACTGTTAAGATGTTACAGATTATGAGCAAGGTAGTGCGCCTCTAGCCTTCTATAAATGAGTGATGGGTTGACTGTTGATATGAAGTGATGACACACCTCATAGGATGGTTTATACATGTCATTCATGGCAATCTCATGGCACCAAGAGTGATGAAACCTTATTGTGATAACTGCTCCTTTGCCTTGACTGTGCGTCATTTCCTGGTTGAGTGTCCCAGTTTACTGCACCTGGGAAAAGCGTGACCTCACAGGGTGCCTAGAAGATGATGGAACATTCCATCTCTGATTTCGGAAAGTCCCTCCACCAGGATATTAAATATATTAATTTATTAAGATGACTGATCTTTTTCAGTAAGCTTGGTTATTGATTTTTCACTTTTTTTTTTAATATTTTATTGGATTTTAAAATTTTTTTGCAAATTAATTATGATCTCTTTGTTGCGTCCCATAATTGCTATCAGTCATTCAAACCGTTCTATGTCTCTCATCCAACTTTGTTCTAACTCCTCAATTTTTTTGTCTCATTTCCCATTCCCCTCTCCACATCTCATTTCTTCCCTATCCTCATCAGTCTAATAGGTTCACACCCAATTCTCAGTTATCATCTCCGTCCATCACTCACCCATTCTCTCCCACAATTCCACTTTGCAAACCTATTCATCATTCATCTCTCCCTTTTCTCCTCGTTCCATCCCTTTCTTCCCCTTGCGTCCCCCCTCGCCCACCTGCCGTAAATCACAATTAATGAGGGGGAACTTACAGGTGTGTCGCGTCACCTGCCGTAACGACTCTCATTAAGCACCCGAGTGTGTCCCCCTCATTATAACTTGGCGCCTTCACTACCCAAAGTGAGAGGGAGAAGGGAGAAGGGAGAGAAAGTAGGAAAGAGGGAAGCAGAGAGAAAGATGAAGTTAAGAAAGGAAGTTAAATAAGTGACGTAAGCGAGCAAGGGGAAAAAAAATAATGGGTGTGAGTGTAAAGGGTAACTTTCTCCCAGTGTCTCCGTCCCTCTTCTCCTCCTCCTCCATTTCCCCAGCTAACACTGCCTGCTATTTTTTTTTTTTTGCTGATTCGCATTTCTTTTTATTTATGTATAACTAATTTCTTATTCATTTTGACGTTCGTATTTTACATCCCTAAAAAAAAAAAAAAATCCGCATGCAATTCCAAGGTATTTAATAAGGTACCCGAGAAATCCCTGCCAGCCAACGGTAGGGAAGAATCGAGCCTTACTCCAGTCGCGGCATCCTATCCTTCTTCAGACCTCCATTTTCTTCATCATCAAACAATCTAGCAGGGAACAAAAGGTCTTTTGCTGTTTGTTTTCCTTTTATATTACTTTGTATTCCTTTATATTCTTCTTCCTTGTCTTCGTCCTCGTCCTTCTCCTTTCCCTCCTCCTCCTTATCCTCCTCCTCCTGTTTCTCTTACATCCCTTCCTCCTACTTCTCCTTCAACGACATGACACTACAAAGGCCTAACAGACTCGCTCCCTTAATAGATCGCCGAAGGTTGAACTTGACAGGGCTTCTAGAGGTTAAAGGAGAGGGAACGTATTGGGAGGCAGGGCTGGAATGACGCGAGGAGACTAAGGATTAGGGAAGGTAAGGCATAAATGGGAACAGAGGAGTATTAAAGTAGGGCGTTTAGGTTATAGGGTGAAACCAAAACAGATGACAAAAGGATCTCTCTCTCTCTCTCTCTCTCTCTCTCTCTCTCTCTCTCTCTCTCTCTCTCTCTCTCTCTCATAAATTCTGTTCGAGTCTGTAAATTTATAGTATTGTATTTAATTCCAACATCAAAGGCCCTAATGTCATGATAATAATAACATTAATAGTAACAACAACAACAACAACAACAACAACAACAACAACAACAACAATAATAATAATAACAATAATAAAATAATTAATAATAATGATGATAATAATAATAATAACAACGATAGTTATCGTTATTATTGTTGTTGTTGTTATTATTATTATTATTATTATTATTATTATTATTATTATTATTATTATTATTATTATTATTATTATTATGATTAATATTATTATTATTATTATTACTATCTTTATCATTGTTATTGTTACTGTTATTTTTGTTGCTTCTTCATATTCATAAAAAAAAAAAAATATATATATATATATATATATATATATATATATATATATATATATATATATATATATATATATATATATATATATATATATATAATAAGTGCCCAAATTTACCTCCCAGCCATCTCACAAATAATGGATAAGTATGTTCCTTGGCAGCTGCTGGTGGTCCCCAACACAGCAAAGCTTTTTCACTTGCCTTGATGATGAGCGAGTGAGGAACCTTTATAATCTTCATTTATATACATCAAAAACAGTATTTACAATATAATTTTACTCTTCATGATAATGAACCGTATCTTTTTTTAGTATATTATAAGAAAGGTGAATAATTTATCATAAAAAAATGAGGTGGTATAGACCTCTCAGAGCTTCCACGGGGAACCAAAGCTAAGCCCGGTGCTACTTTTTTCTTTTCTTGGATACAAATCGATACAAGGCTGTCGCTGTACAATATTTTGAAAAATAGGCATCTTCTGGAAGATCCATTGTTAATCATTATCTGATGTGTGTGTGTGTGTGTGTGTGTGATTCACCTACTGTCGTCTGGTGGTTACCCAACCAGCCGTTCCCCTACGGAAAGAGCTCAGAGCTCATAGTGACCGATCTTCGGGTAGGACAGAGACCAGTGACACACCACACAACGGGACAGCGAGGTCACAACCCCTCGGGTTACATCCCGTACCTACTTACTGCTAGGTGAACAGGGGCTACACATTAAGAGGTTCGCCCATTTGCCTCGCCGCGCCCGGGATTCGAATCCAGGCCTTCTTGGTTGTGAGCCTAGCGTGCTAACCACTACACTACGCCGTGTGTGTGTGTGTGTGTGTGTGTGTGTGTGTGTGTTGTAAGGATTTGCATGGTCAGATTAGATTCTCAATTTAATAACTGTTGATGCCATGAGAGGATAAGTAAGAGAAAGAAGCAAATATCACAATTCAGATTTTTCTTTACATGTACTCGTTTATATATATATATATATATATATATATATATATATATATATATATATATATATATATATATATATATATATATATATATATATATATATATATATATATATATATATATATATTAATTTCTTATACATTTTTCTTTTCACTTTATTCTAAGTCATATGTTGTTGTTTTTTCTTTAATATCTTTACCAACTTTCTTGTTTCCCTTTTAGTGATGAAGTGGTGTTGCGTCATCTATTCCTGACACCATCCTCCAGCACGCCCGCCACGCACACCACACACCACACACCACACACGGCTGGAGTGAACAACAAATTTAACTGCTCGTTGCTTTCCTCCAGGACACATGGATAAAATCCTTTCGGACTTTCTGGGATTACTTCACTAAACTATCGACAAACTTTCCGCCCACCTTTCCTACTCGTCTCTTAGGAAGCAAATTATTGCCCGTTAAATTTCTTTCGATACTCCTGTTACTATTGCCCACGTTAATTACATTTCAAGGCAATGTTCCCTTCGGTTCACTAACCTATGAAGGCAAATAACCTCTGATTTGCTTGCTATCGTTCCATTGTTCTAATTACTCCTGTAAACTTTGCGTCATATAACATTTTCTAATGTTTCTATTTACACACACACACACACACACACACACACA
>NC_087153.1:752500-770000 GCF_035594125.1 Scylla paramamosain | reverse complement strand
TCTCTCCCGGAAGGTTCGTAGAGAGAGAGAGAGAGAGAGAGAGAGAGAGAGAGAGAGAGAGAGAGAGAGAGAGAGAGAGAGAGAGAGAGAGCGTACTGCTTCGTTCTTACTCTTATTAAAAGTGTTTAGAATGACTCATATTTTGAATCGTGTATCTACTAGCCAGGGCAGGATGACCCTTCCGTCTTGCTCTTCACCCTACCTCGCTTACTCACGGTTTTCATCCCTGCCTCTCTCTCTCTCTCTCTCTCTCTCTCTCTCTCTCTCTCTCTCTCTCTCTCTCTCTCTCTCTCTCTCTCTCTCCTTCTACTCCCTTCCCCTTCCCTGCATTTTTTTTTCTCCTTCGATTTCCTTTCCCGTCTGTTTCATCCATTTTTATCTAACTACATTCCCTTTATTTTTCCCTCCTTCCCATGCCTCAGCCTCTAAAACTTTTCTTGCCTCCTCTTTTCTTTAATCTCCCGTATTATTCTCTCTCCTTTTGTTTGCTTAAATTTTCTCCTTATAAAAATCCCGTTCCCTTTTCCTTCATTTTATTTCCAATTTCCTCTTCTACTTTTCCGTAGGTTTTCACACATATTTTCTCTACTATTTTTTTCTTTCCACACCCTGGCCACTTATATTTACGTTTCATTCTCTACTCATTTATTTATACTATTCTTTCCAGTGTTTATTTATTCATTCGTCTATTTACTGTTTATCTCTCTGTCTTCTCTCTTGTGTTTTCTCTTCCACTCTTCACTTTACTTTTATCTCTTCATTATACTTCTGAAGTACTAGCGCACGTATCGAAAAAGGGATCATTCGGATTGTGGGTGACAAAGAAACGAAAGGGAAAGGAAGAAAAGAAGAAAAGAAGGAAATAACTGTGGCTGGGTGTGGCGGAGCGTTGGGCGATAGCGGGGAGGAGTGGAGGGATTGAGCCGCATGTTCGGGAGAGGAATTGAGGTTGAGTGGGGGGAGGGAGAGACTAGGCGGAACGAGGCCGGGAGAGGCCAGTCGAAGTGAGATGTGTTCGGATGGGGAGGTGCTTGCTGGGAGGCAGATGGTGAGGGGAGAGAAGGAGGCGACAAGAAGAGATGAGATGGGGCATGGAGACGGGACGGAAAGGCAACAGTGGAGAAAATATATAGGCCTATATGTTTGGAAAGTGGAAAAGGAAAAGATTAGAAGTAGATGTGTTTTGGTGGGTACGAAGAAGGGAGAGGTAAAGAAGTCAGGAGAATGAAGAGGATGGACGATGGGTAGGAGGGGACGATGGGAGGGGAAAGGCAGAGCTGAATAAAAACAGGAGGAGGTACGCAGAAGGAAAATGCCATACTGAAGTTGCAGGGAGAAGAGAGGAAAATAGGGGAGGCAAAGCATGACTGGAAGGGATGAATGAGGCCGGGCGTGACAGTGTGGGACTGGAGGTGGAGTAAGGTGAGATAACGCTGAGTGAAGTGGTGTGGAGTGAGGGAGAGCAGGTGGGTAAGGGAGGGACAGGGTGGGACGAGCTAATGTGAAGCAAGGTGGGGCAGGATTAGGGTGTGGTAGCACAGGGCAGGGGAAGGGAGAGGGGAACTAGCGAGTTGTGGTGATGCAGTTAAAGCAGAAGGAATCGTTTGAGGGAATGAAAACAGAGCGATGGAGAGAAAAAGGGAAAGTATGGAAGAAGGGAAACAGCTGAATGCAAAGAACTATGTAGAGAAAAGAACTGGAAAAGAAAGAAAACATTGGAATAAAGAAGGAAGAGAGAAGAGGAATGGGATAGAAGACAAACAACCGAGTGAAGAATAAGGTGGGAAGATGGAAAAAGAGGGAAAAAAAATAAATCAGCAGGTTGGAGTGAAGGATGAAGAGAAAGAAGGAGGAAAAAAAGAGAACAAAGGAGAGCAGCTGATTGGAGTGCAATGACGAGAGAAGGGGGAAGGAGAGAGGAAAGGAAAACAGAAAACTGAAGTGAAGAGTGAAGAGATGAGGGGAAACACAAAGAGGAAAAGGAGCAGAGTAGCTTAGGTTAGGATGAGTTGGGCCAAGAGGAGTGGATATGTGAGGAGAAGAACAAATGAGTGAGTGGAAGGAGGATGAGGTGAAGGGACGCAGGGCTAAGGCAATATAGGATGGGAGAACAGGCATCGAATGCAGTTCCAGAACAAGTAAAACACTTATCACCGAAAAAAAAGAAAGCATAAATAAAAAAAAATAAATAAAAGTAAAAAAATTATGGATGGGGACGATAGGTAGAAATAGGTAGGTATATTTATTTAATACAGGGATTGCCCCATGTAAGCTTGATGGCTTCTTGCAGCTTCCGTTATTTCTTATGTTCTTATGTTCTCAAGTATTTGTTAATATGTTCTGTCAGACTCCCATCTTGTCCTAAATGAATACACGAAAGGAATAAAAAAAAAAAGAAAGAAAAATAAAACCACACCAAATGTAGAACAACTTTTCCTTGCATGAACTAAGATTGTCTTCAGTCCCAAAATAGGCATTATGTACGATGTAGGACTTCTATGTACAAGTTTCCATCAAATTATCAGAGGGCAAGCACAATTCTTTTTAGCTTTATTTTCATTTTGATCAGAGGAAACGCTGTTGTGTAATAATATTCTGAAAATGGGCCTTGATTTTAAAGAAAAATACAACAATAACGGTTATCCTTTCACGTCTCCTAAATTGTTGGTACCAAGGTTATTGACGAAGATGTTGCATGAACTCAGTGAAAGCCATGGTAATTGAGGGCTCTTTTGAAGCCAGTGGCGCTGAAGTGGCGCCGAGCAGTGACAGAGCTTTTAGGTTCCCAATCCTGCGTTTGTGTCAAAAAAAAGTTTCGATATGAGTTTATGAATGCATCCCATCACGCTGATGTGATGCTCCGCGCATAGATCCATGTCTTCACGACTGCGCTCATTATACGCAACAAATTTCGATGTTGGAAATCCCAGAGCTTCTTTGTTGTATCGACAAACAAAAGTCACAACAAAAAAGAACGAGCAGGAAAAAATAGAAATAATAAATGAAATACGAGATTGTACAGACAAACGCATTTGCACAAGACGAAAGATTGACAAGGAAATAATAAACAAAGAAAAGTGCAATGTGCTTCCTTGCAAAACAAGAGTTTGAAATGAAAGAGAGAGAGAGAGAGAGAGAGAGAGAGAGAGAGAGAGAGAGAGAGAGAGAGAGAGAGAGAGAGAGAGAGAGAGAGAGAGAGATTTTTAAGTGAAAATGCACTGACAGAATTAATGTAAGGAGAGCAGCTACAAAAGACATTACGGATGGACAGAAAGAGAGAACAACTAAACAAAAAAAAAAGTGAGAAAAGGAGACACAGAAAAGTAGAAAGAGAAAGGAAGTAAAGGAAATGTGAATGGTTTAAAGAAAATGGGAACAAAAAGAAGAGAAAAGAACTGATAGAAGATGGAACGGGAGAAGGAATAGAAAAGAAAAGGAGCCAGGGAGAGGGAGGAGGGAAGCGAATTACATTTAACAGTTCCCATCACATTTAATGGTCAGTCGTGAGGGAGAGAGAGGAAACAGGAAGAGGAGTGTAGGAGGGTTGGGAGGAGGGTAGGAATGTGTTGAAGTAAGAGAAGGAGAATAAAGGGAAAAATAAAGTATGTGTAATGATGCACGAGATGAAGAGGTGGAAAGCGATAGAGGAAGGGAAATAACTGAAGAAAGAGTTGTAGTATAGTCGGAGAGAGAGAGAGAGAGAGAGAGAGAGAGAGAGAGAGAGAGAGAGAGAGAGAGAGAGAGAGAGAGAGAGAGAGAGAGAGAGAGAGTTCGGGGGAAAGAGGGATATGAACTCCGAAAGTGAAATGGAAAGAAAATAACAAAAAAAAAGAATAAAAAATAAAACTAAAGATATTGGGAAAGATAAAGGTTAAAAGTATCTGGATTAAAACTTAAAGAAAGTTGCATAACAGAAAATATAAAAAATTAAGAAGGTAAAATATGTTATCTAATATAATATGTACCTAACTCGTGAAAATCGACAAAATGAAAAGGAGCAACAGCAACAACAACAACAACAGCAACAACAACAACAACAACAAAAACAAACACACACACACACACACACACACACACACACACACACACAGAGAGAGAGAGAGAGAGAGAGAGAGAGAGAGAGAGAGAGAGAGAGAGAGAGAGAGAGAGAGAGAGAGAGAGAGAGAGAGAGAGAGAGAGAGAGAGAGAGAGAGAGAGAGAGAGAGAGGCAAAAGTAAAGAAAAACCAAACAAAACCTTGACAAATTTAAAATCCGAGGAAGAACTTATGTCATTAGCTGGTCTTTCCACACGTCATCATCCTGAGAAAAAATAATCAAATCAGCCTCTGTATTGGATAATGGTCGCCAGTGACGTAACAAAGCCAGAGCCGATTTGGCGACAGCTGCAGCTAATCAAAGGCGTGCTGCTCAAAGCTATTATTTTCCACAAACTAGACAAAAGCGTATTGAACCAACAGTTTCCTTAACAGGATAAAAAAAAAAATAAATAAATAAAAAAAAATAAAACTTAAAATTATATGATATTGACAGGAACAGCAAAAACAACAACAACAACAACAACAACAACAACAACAACAACAACAACAACAACAACAACAACAAAAACAGCGACGATGACGACGACGAGAGAAGAAAAAAATATGAGTTGCGATTATTTTAGTTCAAGTGATAATGATAATGTTTTTCATACTCATGATGCTGAGCACTATATAAAAGAATAATAATGATGATGATAATAATAGTAATAATAATGATAATGATAATCATAATAATAATAATAATAATAATAATAATAATAATAATAATAATAATAATAATAATAATAATAATAACAGTAGTAGTAGTAGCAGTAGTAGTAGTAGCAGTAGTAGCAGTAGTAGTAGCACCAGCACCTGCACCAGCACCAGCTACATCACCACCACCACCACCACCACCACCACCATCACCAGTAATAGTACTAGTATCAGTATTAGTAGTAGTAGTAGTGGTAATAATTATTCTTATTTTATTATTATTATTCTTATTTTATTATTATTATTATTATTATTATTATTATTATTATTATTATTATTATTATTATTATCATTATTATTATTATTATTATTATTGTTATTATTATCATTATTATTATTATTATTATTATTGACATTATTATTTTTTACTACTGCTACTACTACTACTACTACTACTACTACTACTACTACTACTACTACTACTACTACTACTACTACTACTACTACTACTACTACTACTACTACTATGACTATTACTAATAGTACTACTATAAAGTTAATAGTAACAATAGCAATAAGGTATCGGGCTTAATTTGATTGGCTCACGACCGAAAGGTTCTAATATACTTTTTTTTTTTTTGTGTGTGTGTGTGAGAGAGAGAGAGAGAGAGAGAGAGAGAGAGAGAGAGAGAGAGAGAGAGAGAGAGAGAGAGAGAGAGAGAGAGAGAGAGAGGACGGCTTTCCTCGGCAGCAAGCTGGCCTACACAACTTGCACAACGTGCAGCACCGCAAGGACTTGGCGGGCCTCACCACTCTCTACAATAGTGGTTCTTAATCTGAGGGGCGTCAGTAATTTTCAAGGGGGGGGCGCGAGTCTTTGGAGAAAACACAAATTTCTCTAATTATATTTGTTATTCTCTTGACGTATTGAGTTTATATATATATATATATATATATATATATATATATATATATATATATATATATATATATATATATATATATATATATATATATATATATATATATATATATATATATATATATATATATATATATATATATATATATATATATATATATATATATATATATATATATATATATATATATATATATATATATATATATATATATATATATATATATATATATATATATATATATACAGTACTCTATTTAGTCACCATTTCGTATAGTTGGTTCCATGGGTTTTCCATAGGAGGAAGAGTTTTAACCTGAACATGTATGCTTCCTGCTCGTTGGTGACTATGAATCCCTTTTTCTTTCTCAGTTTTCTGTACACGTCGACGACAATCTCACATTTATTCAGTTAAGCATGTCGATGTTTGCTTTAGTTCTTGTATTTACCAAAAAAAAAAAAGTAAGCAACCATAAATTTATTGGTGAATTGTGAAAAAACGCATGTGTTGCTCCGTTCCTTATTCGCAAGTTTTTAACGTCATTTCAGTGGGAAGTAGCGGATGTTTCAGATGAAGTGCAAATTTTTTAGAACTGGATCTTGCGACGTTTTGAGTTAAGTACCTTCCTGTCTATCCTCTGATCTTACATCAGGTTCTTTGAATTGTAACTATATTCGGATCCACGTATTTTTGTGAAGCTGCCCTGTCCACGCTTGCTGTTGTCAGAACCAAACGCACAAACAGGCTGAACGCTGAAGGTGACTCACTGTGTGAGCTCTCTGGCATGCATTCAACCACACATTCAAGATCCATTAGCTGAGCAGCGTCAAGTACTTCACTACTGCCTGATCCATACTCAACAAATAGACTAAAAATCTCTTTTCCATTATTCTGTAAAATCTGGAAGGAAATTCCATTAATTGATACAAGAGGGGCGTGGAGGGAAGGACAATTTCCTGGAGTGGGCTTGATATTAAAAAGGTTAAGAAACACTGTTCAACAAGGTGCAGGTGCAACAGACACCCCACCTGCAGGAGCTCCGCCAGCCACTACGCCGCGTTGGGGTTCTCACAAGAGCCGTCTCCGCGACACTCTCGGCCCTCGTTACTCCACGGTCTCATTCCACCTACTACCAAAGGCAATTGAAGCATATGTATGTGCAGTGGTGGAAAAAATTTCTCGTCTCAGATATGTGTCCGGATGACCTTATTGTTGCAATGTGCGGAGGCCAGAAATTCAAGGTGCTAGTGAACCAGTGGCTTAACGAAATGCGTGACAGTGACAGTCTTACTTAGTACAGAAGATGTTCGGCTTCGTGAGTGACGATGTCACATTGACTGTGCGTAGTAGACGTTCGGCCTCGCGAGTGACAGTGACACATTGATATATGGCAGAGGTTCGGTCTCGTGAGTGATAGTGACACTAGAAACTGTGAGCAGTGCATTGTAAGTGTACTTTAAATGATTTTGGTCCATAAATTAGACAGTTAAGAGAAGTTTTAGATAGGAAGTACCCAAAATACGCCCTTGAATCCGTAAAAAAACCTAAGCATGTACAATATCACATATTATGTAATATATATACGAGATATATATATACTCGTATATATATATATATATATATATATATATATATATATATATATATATATATATATATATATATATATATATATATATATATATATATATATATATATATATATATATCACATAATATATGATATTGTACGTGCTTAGGTTTTTTTACAGGTTGAAGGGCGTATTTTGGGTACTTCCTATCTAAAACCTCTCCTAAATGTCTAATTTATGGATCAAAATAATTTAAAGTACACTTACAGTGCACTGTATACAGTTTCTAGTGTCACTATCATTGATGAGACCGAACCTCTGCCATATATATATATATATATATATATATATATATATATATATATATATATATATATATATATACACACACATATATATACAGAGAGAGAGAGAGAGAGAGAGAGAGAGAGAGAGAGAGAGAGAGAGAGAGAGAGAGAGAGAGAGAGAGAGAGAGAGAGAGAGAGAGAATTCATCTTGATAGGGAGAAGGACGAGAAGGAAGAGGAGGAGGAAGAGGACTTGGGAAAGAAAAAGAAGAAGAAGAAGAAGAAGAAGAAGAAGAAGAAGAAGAAGAAGAAGAAGTTCCCAACCTTCTTTCGTCTTTTTATCTCCTGATGTCTTTCCCCACATCCCAAAGGTGCCGCAGGAGTGATAACATCTCTTGGGTCCCATTTTTGAGAGCGATCACTTAATTACGGAAAAAGGCTCGCCGCTGGCTATAAAAATACAGGTTATCGATAGCCAAATGGAACCCTAGCCAAGGTTAGGAATTATTCGTATTGTCTTGCCGTCTATATAAGTATTGCATATATATATATATATATATATATATATATATATATATATATATATATATATATATATATATATATATATATATATATATATATATAGTTATTTATTTATTTGTTTAACTAAAAGAAATAAATCAATATACAAAAACCTTTCAATAAAACTATTACAAGAATAGAAAAATATTGACTAAAATAATCTGTAAAGATTTCCATAGAATTAAGTTCTTCAAGTTTGCATTAAAGGAGGAGGATCTTCAACCACAAGTGTTAAGTAAAAATCGATTATATTGAAAAAAAAAAAGACCGTCAATAATATTTGTCAATAAAAAATATAAATCATAGAGAAATGAATTACCAGAAAGCCAACATCCAGTGAAACATGCAAACTGAACAAAATGGCTGTCGCGCTAAATTACCAATATTATTTCATGATTAATATTTCACAGTGTAATTATACGTTGAGTGTCTGCAAATGCAAGCTGCTTATTTCTCCCCTTTATCTGGGCACAAACTACAGCAGCAGTAAGAGCAGCGTCAGTAACAACAACGACGATAACGACAAAAACAACAGAAAAAGAAAACAACTAACAAGAATAATAACAACAACGACGTTGACAACAACAACAACAACAACAACAACAACAACAACAACAACAATTATAATACTATCAGTAAAATGCCTCGGAAAGAGATTGACGAGCGAAGCTATCAGTAATGAATGAGTGGAAGGGATATTTCAATAAATGAGAGAGAGAGAGAGAGAGAGAGAGAGAGAGAGAGAGAGAGAGAGAGAGAGAGAGAGAGAGAGAGAGAGAGAGAGAGAGAAAGGCGTGGGGAGAATTTGAGGGACAGCACATCACACAGTAGCCTAATATTAAAAAAAAAAAAAAAAATCAATCTAGCTCAAAAATTTGCGAGAGCCCAATAATTGTTTTGTATATCGTTGGATAGAAAATTTAATGTGCCCGATCTTATTGAGACAAAAAAAAAAAAGTGAAAATTGCAGTAAACTGACAAAATCACATTTATGACACATTTTTTTTAAAGTTACCCATTGACTTAACATAATAGAACAGATGAAAGCTATATCATATAAAATTCATAGAGTTATGGTATCATATGGTACTAATTCTGTTACGATCGCCCCGCTAGTTCCGGAGATATAAGGGTTTGAATAGTGTTGCGGTTGGGCAGGGCCGCTCAATACGAAACTCCAACATCCACACTAAACTTCGCTTCGCTCGTTACTAATAAGAATGATACCACTAGCATCCCATCACCACTTCTATAAATATTTATTTTTTGTTTAAATATATGAGAGAGAGAGATAGAGAGAGAGAGAGAGAGAGAGAGAGAGAGAGAGAGAGAGAGAGAGAGAGAGAGAGAGAGAGAGAGAGAGAAATCCCATTTTCTTCGTATCAACAGTCATCACTGACAGCGGAAGAGCGAATCCCCTCATTACCCAGACATTAGCGGCTTTGCAATCAGACATCTCAGGCCACTTCCTCCATTTTTTTCTCCTCTGCTCCATCCTCTTACTACTACTACTACTACAGCAACTGCTGCCGCTACTACAACAACAACTACTACTACTACTACTACTACTACTACTACTACTACTACTACTACTACTACTACTACTACTACTACTACAACTACTACTACAACTACTGCCGCTACTGCTACTACTACTGCCGCTACTACTACTACTACTACTACTACTACTATATTACTACTACTACTACTTCTACTACTACTGCTACTACTACCCCTGTTGCTGATACATAATTTTGCTACTTTTCTATTTCCATCACTGAGACCGCTTTGTCATACTCTCTCTCTCTCTCTCTCTCTCTCTCTCTCTCTCTCTCTCTCTCTCTCTCTCTCTCTCTCTCTCTCTCTCTCTCTCTCTCTCTCTCTCTCACTTCGTTTCTGTGGCATTATTTTGCACCTCTATTCGTTACATTTTCCTTTTCATTTTCTTGTTTAAAAGATATGCATGGAGTGACTTGTTCAGTTGGTACGTCTTTCTATCCATCCTTCCTTCAGGAAAAATCACTCCTTGAATTTCGCTTTGCTGCATCTTCAAATCTTGGCTGAGTGATGGAGTGGGAAGTTTTGAGTTACCGAGACCCAGACCAAAGAGAAACTGGCTCGTCTCCACCCTTCTGTCGTATCTCCCCTTGTATCTCTGTGATGTTCTTCTTGAAACAGTAATGTAAAAGAGTGGTTTGTCAATGTATGCAATAACGGAGAGTAGTAAAGGTAATCCCAAAATGACTTGATGATGTAAAACTGTGAGATGAACAGTGACTGGGAATGTGTTGTAAAAATATCTGGTGAATATGTGACGTAAAATTTAGGGAGGGTGATAGTAAAGCGTCTCGTTCTGATAAAAAGTCGTGCTAAAAGCGAAGACTGAGATTGGAGTGCCTCGTGAAAGAGGGAGAGAGAGAGAGAGAGAGAGAGAGAGAGAGAGAGAGAGAGAGAGAGAGAGAGAGAGAGAGAGAGAGAGAGAGAGAGAGAGAGAGAGAGAGAGAGAGAGAGAGAGAGAGAGAGAGAGAGAGAGAGAGAGAGAGAAGACTACTGGAAAATAAGCTCCACAGGTCATTACGTGATGGACAAAAAGTGACACGTGATGCAGATTGATAAAAAGTGTGATAGGTGGAAAGGTCACATGCATTCCTCACCTGTAGCTACAGACTGCCTATATTTTTTCTTCCTTATCTCCATTTTGTTGCTTGAGTCTTACATATTCGGTCTGTCGGTCTGTCCTTTACTTATAATCTGAACTGGAAACTTCACATCTCATCTCTAGCTAAAAACAGCTTCTATGAAGTTAGGTGTTCTGAGACGTCTCTGCCAGTTTTTCTCAGCCCCCCAGCTGCTAACTCTGTACAAGGGATTTATCAGTCCATGTATGGAGTATGCTTCACATGTCTGGGGGTTCCAATCATACTGCTCTTCTAGACAGGGTGGAATCAGAAGCTTTTCGTCTCATCAACTCCTCTCCTCTAACTGACTGTCTTCAGCCTCTCTCTCACCGCCGCAATGTTGCATATCTAGCTGTCTTCTACCGCTATTTTCATGCTAACTGCTCTTCTGATCTTGCTAACTGCATGCCTCCCTTCCTCCCGCGGCCTCGCTGCACAAGACTTTCTTCTTTCTCTCACTCCTATTCTGTCCACCCGTCTAACGCAAGAGTTAACCAGTATTCTCAATCATTCATCCCTTTCTATGGTAAACTCTGGAACTTCCTGCCTACTTCTGTACTTCCACCTTCCTATGACTTGAATTCCTTCAAGAGGGAGGTTTCAAGACACTTATTCATCAATTTTTGACCACTGCTTTGACCCTTTTATGGGACTGGCATTTCAGTGGGCATATTTTTTTGGATTTTTGTTGCCCTTGGCCAGTGTCCTTCCTACATAAAAAAAAAGAAAAAAAAATTCATCATCGTCCTCTCCTCCTTAACCCTTTTTACTGTAGTTTACATTGACAAAAGTTGCGTTTAGGTAGTCATCAGTTCTCTAAAACCTTGTTTCTTTTACTTCACCCCAAAAAAAAAAAAGTCTATATATTCTTCCCTAAAAGTGCAGGACCCAACTAGGCAATGGCACGAAAGTGCAAACATCTAGATTCCCTTCATCCAAATCTTTTTCTCTCGTGCCCATCAAGCAAGTTGCTATCTCCAGAAATCTTGCTAATAAATACTGAACTATTCTACATCTGCATGGATTTAATTTCTTTTTAACGTCACTTGTTACATGTGACGTCATGAAAAGTATGATATCATCTTTTAGATGGAGTGCGTATTCTTCTGTTTCGTGTTAATTAAAATAGCTCCGCTGAATATTGATTACGGGATGTTTTATTATTTTATATTTACAGACAAGCTCATATATATATATATATATATATATATATATATATATATATATATATATATATATATATATATATATATATATATATATATATATATATATATATATATATATATATATATATATATATATATATATATATATATATATATTTTTTTTTTTTTTTTTTATTTATTTATTCTTTTCTTCCCCGAGTTGTCAAATTTCTTCGCCTTTTGGTTGTTTTCATGATACGCCTCTTCGTTATTATCAGCTTGATCTTATACACACACACACACACACACACACACACACACACACACACACACACACACACACACACACACACACACACACACACACACACACACACACACACACACACACACACACACACACACACACACACACACACACTGTAGAAATACTGTACTCACATATTGTAATATATCATTTCAATATTAAGTACCTCAGGTGCAATGTAACTATCACAACACAATAAGTAAACCGTTGTTGGGGCTAGAACCACTCAAGGGTGGTGTCAGTAACATGTAACCCATGCACTGTGTAGCCACAGATTTTGTTACCAGCTTAGGGAGTCTTAGGTGCACGGAGAAGACACAGCACTCTTCGGAGAGGACTCGACGAGTAGAGTCCATAGGTACTTAAACAAGACGAAAAGTTACAGTGCATCCATTGAGACTTTACTTTAGCAAAGTAGACAAAGAGCTGCCTGGTCCAGAATCACTGAGCGTTGTAACAGCATGCTCCAACCGTCCTATCGATGCAGTGGTAGACGACCACTGTTCTTCTCTTAAACTTTTCCAAAGTGGTGTTTACAGGGCTCTATTCTGTCGCCCACCTTATTCTTATTATTTACAAAAGACCTTCTCAGTTAGACTTCATGTCCTATCCACTCTTGCGCTCATAACACTATCCTGCATTTGTCAACGTCATTTTCCAGATGCTGAACTCGGCATGAATTAAACTGCTGAATGGGAGAAGTATCAGAACGCATAGCTTTTGATCATTCTCTTATTTCAGAATGCGGCAGGGCAAACCTTGCGTTGTTCAGCGCATCAGAAATCAATTTTCTATTTCTTTAGTGACCCTCCACTATCCTCTTCTCTACAATGAACATATTTAGGCTCTCCATCATATTATTCTTAACTGGAAATTCCATATCTCTTCTTTTCCTAAAACATTTTGCATGAATTTAGGTATTATGCGTCGCCTCCACCAATAATTTCAGTCTTCACAGTTGCTGGCTCCGCCAGCCTTCAGGTAGGGTAACGGACAGAGGAGTTTTGTTGAAGGTTCCACTATTATGCGTTATTTTTGCGTAAATTTAAATGACTTACAATATGACAATATGAAAAGAAGCGACCGTTGGAGAATGGAGACTAGAGGTACTGCCCAAAATTTTCAAGACTACGAGGCCGCCTCCATCACCACCACCAGCACCACCACCACCACCACTACTACCACTAACACCACTACCCTCTTTCGTCATCATCTCGAGGACTTATCAGTTCATTAATATTCGGGTAGACCTTGTCACTCTCCAATCTATCTCTTCCCAGGCCAGGCCATCATAGCTAGTGATAACGCAAATGGGGGAAGGGGTAAAGCTGGAGAGAGCGGTACGGGGGAGGAGGAAAAAAGGAAGGTTAGGTGATAAAAATAAATTAACACATAAATATGAATAAATGAATTAATAATAAATAATAATAAAGACGACAACAAGAAAGAAACCATATCATTACAGAACATTTCAGGATTATTGCAAGACACATCTTAATAAAGGTAAATTTACGGAAAATGTCACGTTCCTTCAACTTTTGTGTGTGTTTCTTAAAAGTGAAATATTCAGGATTATGAAATTTAATTGAGAGACTTAATACGAGAGAGAGAGAGAGAGAGAGAGAGAGAGAGAGAGAGAGAGAGAGAGAGAGAGAGAGAGAGAGAGAGAGAGAGAGGAGGGTAGAATGAACGTGTTGGAGTGGAGAGAAATGGATGGGCAGGGTAAAATGGGACTGATTGTGGATGTTCTTGTTTGCACACTCGAACATGCCGTGTCAATGTTCGGTTGCTCTTTCACTTTTTATTCACTTTGTTAGATGATATAAGTGACCTTTTTTTTTTTTTATTTCTGTTAAGAGCTATCATATATATATATATATATATATATATATATATATATATATATATATATATATATATATATATATATATATATATATATATATATATATATATATATATATATATATATATATATATATATATATATATATATATATATATATATATATATATATATATATATATATATATATATATATATATATATATATATATATATATATATATATATATATATATATATATATATATATATATATATATATATATATTCTGCTTATAATGATCTGGTTTTTGGCCCTTTCCAGCTACACACACACTCACACACACACACACACACACACACACACACACACACACACACACACACACACACACACACACACACACAGACACACACACACACACACACACACACACACACACACACACACACACACACACACACACACACACACACACACACACACACACACACACACACACACAATTCTTTTTTTTTTACTCTCCTTGTATTCCATCATTATTTTTTTTTTTTGTATTGCACAGATTTTTTCCTCTCCATTTCTCTTCTGCCCATTATTTTATTTTCATTCTCTCTCTCTCTCTCTCTCTCTCTCTCTCTCTCTCTCTCTCTCTCTCTCTCTCTCTCTCTCTCTCTCTCTCTCTCTCTCTCTCTCTCTCTCTCTCTCTCTCTCTGCCAACCGTTATTATTACGTATATGCGCAACACTGAGGTGGTTCAGCAGAGAGAGAGAGAGAGAGAGAGAGAGAGAGAGAGAGAGAGAGAGAGAGAGAGAGAGAGAGAGAGAGAGAGAGAGAGAGAGAGAGAGAGAGAGAGAGATTACCGTAATGGAGGAGACAAAAAAATAAAAAATAAAAAAGATAGTATAAATTATTATACACCTAAAGGGAACACCATATTAAGGAAAAGAAAAGAAGTATTGATGAAAGAGCTAAAGGGAAGCAATAAAAGAGAGGAATGGAGAGATGGAGGAGGGAAGGTTCGTGTCTTCCTAAACTTTTCTGAGAGTTAAGAAGTTAAAGACAATTATAGATTCTGGCTGCCCACTGTGACCCTATAGAGGATGTGGTGGAGGAGGAGGAGGAGGAGGAGGAGGAGGAGGAGGAGGAGGAGGAGGAGGAGGAGGAGGAGGAGGAGGAGGAGGAGGAGGAGGAGGAGGAGGAGGAGGATCACAAAGAATCACAAAGAATTACAAAGGATAAGCAAACAGCAACAGTCTCTTAGCTCTTTGCAAAACTACTTGGCAACTACTCGTACTTCTAACTACCTACATAATAGAAAGACACGGCAGGAAAGCAGAAGGCTCCTCCTCACCAACCACTTTAGCTTGCGTTTGGAAGGTACAAGGGCAAAGCAGTATAGAAAAATTGCTATTGAATTTTGATCGGGGAAAGAATGAAAAAAAAAAAAAAACTATTATTTGCTTTGAGAAATCTAAATTTGTCACGCATTCGTGTAATAATACAACTGTTGTTCCTTGTGAAGTCAGAACGATCTGTACCAATATATTTATTCACGTCTCGCTTCCTATATCACTTGGAAATATTGAACACTTTAATTAGGTCCAGTCTTTACTGTTTATGTGCAGTGTTCATGTAGCTTTAGGTCTATTAATACTTTGGCACCAAGATCTTTTCTTTATCTGTGCATGACAGTAGGATAATATTTGTTCTATATTCCACGTGAACGTGGTAATTCCCGATATGGAAAAACTTTACATTTATTGTACTGAATTTAATTTGGCATTTTTTCAGCCAACTTGTTAATGTGTGCACATCACACTACAGTTTCTGTCACTGTAATCTTGACGTTAGTTTACTTGCTATTTTGGTGTCGCCTGCTAATATACATATTTTTACAGCTAATTCCTTTGTCGATATCGTTGATGTACGTACATAATTTTGGCAACAAATATCTGCAATTCGATTGTAAACCTCGTTTGTATCGAGTGACAGGGCTGGAGGTTGGTAGACCAGACCCAATGTTATTTTAATTGATCTCTTACCGAGTTGAGTGTATATAGCGTCTGTGTTGGTAATATTTGAAATGAGCATTACACGAGGATGACGATTAATTTTGACGCATATCAATGCACCACCTTCATGTCGATGAGGTTTCTCGCAGCAAAAAATATTATATATACTGAGAATTCAGTTAAGCACTCATGTCTTAATGTGTTTATCACGTTTCCTCAACACCGATAGTGTCGCAGCTTTCCAGGTAAACAAGAGCCTGTTACTCATTAAATGTATTTACGAAAACTACGGGCATTGGTATAGTAAACTCTACTTTCGTCAAAACGCCCTCGGCTGCTCAGCAACCGCTCGCAAAACTTGTTCAACTGGCCCTCCACAATAGAATCCGTCCTACGACCTTAGTCTCTTCCGGTTCATCTGTTGTCTCTGCCAAGATGGAAAAACGATTATTTGTGATTGTGGATGAGTGATTCCGGTAAGCTGCTCGTCTTACTCCGTTCCTCACAGGGATGGAGGCTACTTCATGCAAAGATGAGGGATTTACGAGTGAGTCACGTTCAACGAGAAGAGGGACCAGGGCACGAGTTGCTGGCAGGTCACGTGCGGGCGTGGGTTGGGCAAGTTGGATAGGCGGCTCTCCGAAAATGAGAAGAAAAGAAAAATATAAAGAAAAGGAGGAAAAAGAAAAGAAGGCGAGGAGGAGATGGAACAAGAAAAAGAGGAGGAGGAACAGAAGGAAAAGGGTGGAATAGACGGAGGAAAAGAAAATTAGTGAGGAGGAGAAGGAGGAGGAAGAGTAGAGGAGACAGTAAAAATGGCGAAGGACAAGAATAAGAAAAGGTGAGACACGAGGAAACATACTTGATACTTGGTGACAAGAAAACCTGTTTGTTTTGTTTGTTTGTCTTAAGCGAGAAGACCATTTATTCTCCTGAGCTTCACTACACGTGTAAGGATATAACACACACACACACACACACACACACACACACACACTGAGAGAGAGAGAGAGAGAGAGAGAGAGAGAGAGAGAGAGAGAGAGAGAGAGAGAGAGAGAGAGAGAGAGAGAGAGAGAGAGAGAGAGAGAGAGAGAGATTCTTCATACCCGTCTGCCTTAGAAAAACTACCAGCAAATTATAATATATATATATATATATATATATATATATATATATATATATATATATATATATATATATATATATATATATATATATATATATATATATATATATATATATATATATATATATATTGGATAACGTGATGATAATTTTCTATAAGGAAAAAAGAAATTCGCATGAGCATTACAATCTTTCACTGAAGGGCGAAGCCTCCCTTCTTAATGGTGAGTGAGGTGAGGGATGTGGTCAAATATCATTCTACAGTTTTAAGGCTCAGAAAAGTAACCATTCATCAAGACCCTTCTTCTTCTATTGCGTCTCTC
>NC_087153.1:745000-747500 GCF_035594125.1 Scylla paramamosain | reverse complement strand
ACAATAGAAAAAATATTAAAACAGAAGAAAAACAACTACCAAAGAAATGAACTAACAGGAATATCACGTACAGATGTGTGTGTGTGTGTGTCTATATATATATATATATATATATATATATATATATATATATATATATATATATATATATATATATATATATATATATATATGTAAATTAGGTGAACAGAGACACATTCCTTTATTGCAACTTTTCACCTTCGCAGAAGACATCATCAGGCATTGCATGGCGTAGAGATGTGGAGTCCTCACTGCACCAAGAGCCAGCCATGTATTAAATCTACTGAGGCCAACTCGTTTGAAGAGTGTGATCCCTCCCTTTGACTTCTGTAACTTGGTTGGAAGTAGAGTACCCTGACCCGAGAAGCAACTTCTCAACTCTACTTCCTACCAAGTTACATCACTCAAGTCAACGGGAGGGATCACACTCTTTAAACGGGTTGGCCTCAGTGGATTTAATACATGGTACAGTTAATACATTGGTACAGTGAAGACTCCACATCTTCTCCACGCCATGCAATGCCTGATGATGCCTTCTGCGAATGTGAAACGTTGCAGTAAAGGAAGAAGAAAACCTGGATGTGTCCCTGTTCACCTCATTTATAATATAACTCTGATGTACGTACGTACGTACGTGTGTGTGTGTGTGTGTGTGTGTGTGTGTGTGTGTGTGTGTGTGTGTGTGTGTGTGTGTGTGTGTGTGTGTGTGTAATTTCATTAACAAAATCTGACGCACAGTTCCATGTCCGTGGATGATATCTACGCCACGATAATTTGATAAATATTCGAACAGAAAATAAAACAAGGAGGTGCATGGTAATAGTAATGAGGTACTCGTGACATATCTCATTAATATTTTCAGATATTCATAATCATTCATCACAAAATGTGAAAAACAGTGTGTCCTTAACGTACCGCCCATAAAGAACAGGATGCCAAAACTAAATACCCTGTTCCATGATATTCCGTGCTCTTTACCATTATAACCTGACAAAAAAAAAAAAAAATAGTTTTTAGTCTTTATGGTACAACAGGTGTTCGTGAAGTGTGGTTGTCCTCGAGTCCTTGAGTCCGGAAGTAAACATAGAGATATTTATCAAGCAGAATTCAGAAAAAAATAAGACAGATTAGTGATATAACTTTATACTTGATGATTTAGCTTGCCAAGTTAGTAATTCAAGAAGACATGAAAGCAAGGAAGGAACTAGAAGAAAGAAACAAAGAAAATAAAAAAAGAAAACAATAAATAAAAAATAAGAACACAAGAAAACATCAATATACATAGGATACACACATAGACATTAAAAAATAGAAAAAAAACAAAAACAAATACAGAAAGAGAAAGAAAGAAAGACGAAAATAAAGAAGGAAAGACTGAAAGCTTCTCCATCACATCAACTTAAGTTTTTCCTTCGAAACGCATGCTCTTCTCCGAACCCCAACCCAACCCCGCCCCTCAAACCCACCGCGTCCCGAAGCTCTTAGGTGCGTCCCTCGAGACCCAAAACTCCGCGCTAGGGAGAGAGAGAGAGAGAGAGAGAGAGAGAGAGAGAGAGAGAGAGAGAGAGAGAGAGAGAGAGAGAGAGAGAGAGAGAGGAAAAAAAAAACGTACTCGCGCAGTAAACTTCTGGTCAAGATCAAGAAAGTTCTGGAGAAAAGCGACCCAAATAAGGACATTTTTGATGTTATCCCACAGTAACTTTTTCTGTCTTTGTTGTTATCCTCATTTTCTATTTCTGACCTTCCTTATTTTAAATGTCTCTCTCTCTCTCTCTCTCTCTCTCTCTCTCTCTCTCTCTCTCTCTCTCTCTCTCTCTCTCTCTCTCTCTCTCTCTCTCTCTCTCTCTGCTTATTCATTTTCCTATTCTATTTTCCACATATTTTGCGGAATCACTCTATCCAGCTTTTTTTTTTTTCATATCTCCTATTATCCTTTCCTATCCTACCGTCATCCTCTCTTCCCTCGTAATCTACCACCATCTTTTCTTAAACCTACCCATTCTCCTCTTAATCTCTCATGTCTTTCCTTCGTCCTTCTCCAGTCCTTATTCCCTCTCTTCACATAACCACCGTCTCTCGAATTTCCCCATAAGAGAAAAGAGAAAATGAGAAAAGTGAGAGATGGGGTTTGAAAAGATGCGAATATAGTGAGAAAAGGAGATAGCCACTAAGAACGTAAGGAAAGGGATGATAAGGAGAAAGAGGCGTAAGCGGGATGGGAAAACTGGGTTAAAATGAAAGGAATAAAAAAAGGTACGAGAAGGAAACAAAAATAAGGGAACGATACTTTTCAAACATAAAAAAAAGAACAAAGAAGTGTAAATCCCAGGAAGAATACAAACGGGAACAGTGATGCGTTTTTTCTTTTTCTTTTTTTCATTTCACACGCTCTTCTCTTGTTATATATTCGACTCTAAAAGCGGAATCAGAGGAGCAAACGTACGAGTTTAATAAGAACGACCTGGAATTTCCCTCCTCC
>NC_087153.1:740000-742500 GCF_035594125.1 Scylla paramamosain | reverse complement strand
GCATAATATAACAGAGACGTAAGTGAATATCTCGACAATAAGGAAACACCCAACCAAATAAGGTGATTATTGTGTGAAGAGGAAATACACAATGGTTATGTGAGTAGGGCGTGGGAACACAGCAAAGCTGGCATGATAGAAGGCTCAGCCACACCTCGCCGTGACCCACGTTGGAAAGAAAAAAAAGTTTGACACGCAGGTCACGCAATAACAACAAAATTAACACTGTAGAAAAGAAATCCCCCTCGCTAAGGTTGTGATTGACGAGGCAGCACAATGTTTCTCAGCAGATACTATGTTTTGGTTAGTGAAAGGATAGTAACAAATTTCATTTCGCCACTGTACAATAGAAATAGAGACGGAGCAGGACACTTCCTGGCCTTGCGCTAAGTAGTCTCCTGTTAGTCTCGAATCACCCTTGTTACTCGCTTGCCTGCCACACCAAGAAGGGGAGATCTGTAACGCGCTTGAGAAAGGCCTAGCACGGCGACATCAGACGTGGTATCTCCTCATTTTCTCCTTCATTCTCTTCGGGACATAGATAGCCCAACGCTGCCACAAATGAATTTACTGTGGTAAATAAAATAAAGACTAGCTCTGTTTAACTATATATAGTAACATATATAACAGAGACGAATGTCAGCGACTTCACAGCAAGGAGCCACCCTACATACACAACACGTTATTTTGGGGATTCAGCACTCGATACAGTGTTCGAGCCGCCAAAGCAGTGTCCCACACGGTGGAGGTGGCCCTCATACGTCTTATCTCAAACACTGATGCAAACCAAGAAGAAATTGGTGCAGTGCTGTATCATATCCAAGAAAACAAAGAAAAATGGTAATTGTCTATTACAGCTACGCACTTAGAAATTATTGCGTCAGAGTTTGAGTTATAACACATAACGAGTTATAGGCGATAGTACAGGCAACTACTCATTTTCAGCATTTAATTTGAAGACAACCTGTACGAGTAAGGAACGATAAGGGAACGACCCTGCTTCTCTCAAATGGCTGAAGAACTCAAAAAAATTCTGCAGGAAAACTGACTTGCTGACTGGAACAACCAGAATTTGACCATCGAGCATTAAAAAGATACGTTGCACCCTAATGCAGATGTTTTGTTTCGCGGCCATGTGGAGAATTGTGTCAATACTGTACTCGAGCTGAATGGAATGAGACAATAAAAAAATAGTGAATTAGTAACTGTCTGATATACTGACGAATTAGGGGACTTTCAGCAATATGCCAGCCACAACACAACAATCATCAACTGCAGCAAAAAGAATCCTGAAAGTCGTCCTCCTTTAATTCAAATCAGAAACTATGGTCTGGAAGTGAAATTATATTGAGTAATATGAGATAGCTTGTAATAATGAAATGGAGTACTCCATTGGATTTGGAATTCGATACAGGAAAAATTCCAGAAATTAAAGCTGATAGTGCCAAGGTCAAAAGTCGAACTTTAAAAATGGTTCTAGTAGGTTTTACTTTGAAGTTAATGAAACCTCAGATGAAATCCGCAAGAAATACTATTAGTTTAATTATTTTCAGGATGTTGAACTTAAGTGCTATTTATGTTTGCATTGTATTACTCAGAAGGATCCTAAGACCCAGCGAAAGAAACATATTTAAAGATACACTGGAGAAAGAATCGCTAAGGATTAGACGACATAATCGATATCTTCTAGTAACGTAAAACTGCTTCACCAAACCTCAGGAGGTAGATTCTCTCTCTCACCAAGAGGCCCTCACAGCATCAGACGGTCTAATCGAATGTTGGGTGAGCTTGTATGGCGTTCCCCTTCACTTGTACTATGATAATGGTCGAACTTTTAAGAGTAAACTCATTACAGATTTATGCTAACTTTTAGACATAGAGAAGACAACTTCACCTGATGATCCTCAGGTCGAACGGTTGAATAGGTCCTTTGTTGAACACCTGATTATTTACGTATATGAAAACCAGCATGTCTTGGATATTAGAATACCTTTATTTATAATAACAGCGCAGTTCATGTTGCGACTGGCTACATCCCTACTGGAATGTTGTTTCGCAGGGAGTTTTGATTAGCCAGTGATTTACTCAGAGGACAAACACCAACAAAAGAAGATGTCTATGAGCATGTGTACCACGTTCATGACAAACTCTAATACGAGGTCTTTCCTTTTACTGCCTCTTCACTAATTCCTACAATATTTGCAGTTTCAGATCTAACATACGTCTCATTTTCATTAAAACCCAAGTACCTCCGTTTACTGACAGCAGACTCTACTCATTACACTCGTACTTTGTTTTCAATTTCAACCCAAAGTTAGCTGTCTACCTTACATATCTTAACGTCATTTGCCAGACACAGAAATCAGCAAAAATTAAAACGTTCAAGCAGAAAATGTAAAGAACAAAATTTAGATCGTTCTTTCCTTTCAGGATGAAGCAAGGGAAACCTAGTGTTGTTCATTGTCTCAGAAAATCAATTCCTTTATTTATCCATTTGATT
>NC_087153.1:730000-735000 GCF_035594125.1 Scylla paramamosain | reverse complement strand
AAATTTCTTGCTTACCTAATAAATGTCGTTTTACTTAGATTGCTGTTCGTTGTCTAGACCGAAGAGAAAAAACAATAATGATAATTCTTATCTATTTCCTACAAAAATTTCTTTTCTTCCTCTGTTTTCGGAAAATAATGTGGAAAGAAAGCTTCTTTTACTGTATCCTATTTCTCTCGATGTAAGCTACATACTACCAAAGATAACTCCTTTAAGAACTAACAGGTTAGCTTCTTTTCATTTTTTTGTACTTTTGTGTTCTCTTTCTCCTCCTCCTCCTCTTTTTTTCTTCTCACAAATCAACGCTAACTCCAAATAATTTCCATCCTAAAGGTCATGTGAAAATTAGTTTTGTGCAATCTCTCTCTCTCTCTCTCTCTCTCTCTCTCTCTCTCTCTCTCTCTCTCTCTCTCTCTCTCTCTCTCTCTCTCTCTCTCTCTCTCTCTCTCTCGTGTAAAATTTATGGGAGGGCAAAAATGCTATGGAGAGAGAGAGAGAGAGAGAGAGAGAGAGAGAGAGAGAGAGAGAGAGAGAGAGAGAGAGAGAGAGAGAGAGAGAGAGAGAGAGAGAAAGAGAGAGTAGCTATATATCCTACGCCATGCATTTTAAATATCTCGCTTTTCTAATAATTTCAGACGCTCAGAGGATTATTACCACTTCCACTTATAACTTGTCTCCCTGCTCATTGCCTCCCTTTACGCTTCCTTCCATCTATAACTCGGTCCAGGTAAGCCAGACACAATTAGCTTCGGTGGCCAGGCAAGTGGAAGTGGTTGCCATTAGTTAGGTTGGTAAATTACTGGTGGTAGAGAGATGGGACTGAGAGAGAGAGAGAGAGAGAGAGAGAGAGAGAGAGAGAGAGAGAGAGAGAGAGAGAGAGAGAGAGAGAGAGAGAGAGAGAGAGAGAGAGAGAGAGATACCTGAAACATCATTGTTAAAAAAAGGAACTTGAAATATCATATAGAGGACGCATAGGAAACTGGAGAAAAGCATAAAAATTGCAGAAAAGTGCTAATTTTGAATGACTACTAGCAAAGAGTGTCCCCTTTACCTTGTCACTATATCTTAAACAAGATATGGATGACGTAGTAAACTGGAAATTAACTTTACAACGAACTTTAACAGCAAAAGTGGGATTAGCTTGCGATTTGACTCAAGGTAATACTTGTGGCTCAAATCTACATCATCGGGGGTTCGATGCTGGGCACAAGCAAGTCTTCATTCACTTTTCACAACCTACTTAGCGTCGGTGGATTACATCAGTAGTAAAAAGAAAATTTTGAATTTCACAGCTGCTCTCTCTTTCTTTTTGGTACTACTACTACTATTACTACTACTACTGCTAATAATAATAATAATAATAATAATAATAATAATAATAATAATAATAATAATAATGATAATAATAATAATATTAATAATAATAATAATAATAATAATAACAATAATAATAATAATAATAATAATAATAATAATAATAATTATAATAATAATAATTAATAATAGTAACAACAACAATAGTAGTCATGACCAAAGCCCTTTACGTATTGAGAAAGAAGCCTACACACTACAGTCCTGAAGTAAAAGGCAAAAGTAATGAAACCCGACAAAGTTATTTTTCTTACCTGTATAGCAAAGAATGCAAGGAGAAAAGGGAACTGAAAGGAGAAATATTGATGCATACATGACTGGCATCCGCGCGACGATACCTATGATTAAAATATATAGGAAATCCGAAATGAAAGGAAAAAACAACAACAGGAGACCATGACTGAGTGTTCTCTGCACGCGAATTGTGAATTCACTAACCCAAGTTCCAGCGATGATTGAGTGACAGATCACCCACGTGCTGCCCTTCAGCCTACTCAGCACGGGTGCAAGGAAGGACTACATACTAGGTGCAACATTACTTCTATAAGGCTTTCCGCGCAGGCACAGCCAGAAGCGCATTATCTCATTCTAGATACCATCCAGCAGGCTGATCATTTAATCCTCCAGGAAATAAGCCCAAAGAGGTTATAGACTCGGGATTTAAAAGGACTGTAGAACATTCTTACAAGCAAACATTTATCGACACCATCCAAGCACCATGTAAGCAGTAGCTCATTTTGGTTAGATTAACATCAACAACTAACGCGACAACCACAACCCACATCTAGCATCGTAGTGATACTAAACCGTACGTAGAGTTGCACATTTCCTTTCCGCTAACTCCCCGTGTAGGTCCCACGAAGTATGGTCATCTAAAAGTCTCAGTAGCTTTGGCTGACTTACGTACAGGATAGTGTGAAGTTTGGGTAGAGTGTGGCGTGTTGGTTTTAGTTAAGTTTTGGTCGTGGCTGTGTGGCGGCTGGAGGTGTGTGTGTGTGTGTGTGTGTGTGTGGGTGATCTATTCTCTGCCTCTCCACGAGATGGGTCCAACAATATAAATACAAGTAAATGTCGCGGGCAAATGTTATCTCTGGTTCACACGCCCCCCTCTCTCTCTCTACAAAAATAGTCAACAGTAATTATTAAAATCATAACTATTGGTTCTATGTACCGAGTAACAATTAGTAAGATTTATGTATATCGAGCAAAGCTAAGTGAAGTGACAATTATGTCAGTTGTGGTGACTAACACCTGACAAGCCCGCCAACATGACAATTCAATGGGATGGTATACTCGTACATGGGCCAATCCTCGATAGCTATTAGAGGAAGGCTTTGCCTACAGTGATTCACACAGATTGATAAAAAAAAAAAAATTAATTAAATAGATAAATAAAATTGTGGTAGTATTTGAGTAATACAGCTGGTATGAAAATGTCTAATTTCAGTTACGCTACAATTTATGAAAATCATATAAACCTACAGTTTTCGTACATGTCTCTGACAGAACCACTTACAGTTTCACTTAATATGTAGAGAAAGAAAAGGAAAACGCAATAACTCGGAAGCTCTCCCCACTACCGCCAGAAAAAGATTGCCAACACCAGCAACTCAGCCAAGGTCTGAGTTGTTCGGCACCACTGGATATTCGTAAAGCAAAGTTCCAGTTGTGTCCAGAAAACAAATCACTCCCCCCAACTCCTTCGATGTCAACTGTAAGTGAAACAGAGACTGAGACAGAGACAGAGACGGAGACAGGGATAGGGACAAGGGAGGAGACTCGAGGAGACGCGGGGAGAAATGATGGGGCGGATAGGATATTCAATATACAGAATGGAAAATGTGCGACAACTGGGAGGGTTATCATGAAAATGGTAAATATATGGTGACAAAAATATAAATAGAAAGCTAAGTGCTAGCAACAACTTAAACTAAAAATCGACGAAAAAATTGCGTAAACTCTATTATATAGAAAAATGCTAGGTATATATATATATATATATATATATATATATATATATATATATATATATATATATATATATATATATATATATATATATATATATATATATATATATATATATATATATATATATATATATATATATATATATATATATATATATATATATATATATATATATATATATATATATTGCAACGTTTCGCCATCACAGAAGGCATCATCAGGCCAAAAAGGTTGATAAAAATAAGCGCGAAGACAAGTCATAAAATTTTACATTACAATAAGGACAAAAAAACAAAACAGTAACCATAAAGGAGGACAGACAGGCATGAAAAAAAAAAAGTGTCAATATAACCTATCGGCTGTGGCTTAGAATGAAAAAAAAAAAAAAAAATCAAGCAGAATGAAGGTATGAAGCTATGGACAAACCCTGTGAGTTTTCGCGTGTGATGTGGTGAGGACTGACAAAAAGTGGCAGTGTGAGAGCGAGTTACGAACCCGGAACGCTAAAGCTCCGAGCAGAGTTTATAAGAGATATAATTGTGATGAAAACAGTTGTTTATTTAATTCCGGTTTCAGGTGTTTACTGTAAATAGCTTCTAGTATTTTAGTGTCTGTATGTGCATCAACTTTATGTGGTATACTAAAATCCTTCTCTGAAAACGGATGATCATGTGTGTGAATGAGTTGTTATTGGTGAGAAAGGGGGGTGAGCCATCTGTTTCTGTGTACGTATTGAAGTATCTTTGTGTTCACTGATTCTTTGTGCTAGATTCCTCGTGGTTTCTCCAATACATTGAGACTTGCAACTCGAACAAGTAAATTCATAAATGCGTCCCACTCCCTACGCAGCATGAGCTGAGGTCGCCGTGACCTGACGAGGATCTGACGCGGCCAAGCGCGCATTGGGACATGTGGTTGACGGCTGTTGCACTTCTCTGTACAGTACGACAGTTGTACTGCATCCGTCTACAGTCGTGTTTCCTTTGTACCCTGGAAACCCTAGACACTACTAAACAACTTAACCTGTACAAAAACAAAAAAACAAAAAAATGGCAGTAAGAGCAAGAGCTGCACCACCCCCAACATCAGCAGCAGAAATTGTTGCAGTTATTGTAGTAGTAGTAGTAGTAGTAGTAGTAGTAGAAGTAGTAGTAGTAATAGTAGTAGTAGTAGTAGTAGTAGTAGTAGTAGTAGTAGTAGTAGTAGTATATCTCAGAACGAGAGAGAGAGAGAGAGAGAGAGAGAGAGAGAGAGAGAGAGGAGAGAGAGAGAGAGAGAGAGAGAGAGAGCTTGACATAGGCAACAATCAGACGGACAGATGGATAGAAGAAGAGACAGACAAAGAAACAGGACAGACAAAGAGAGAGACAGAAACAGCGAAAGAGATAGAGAGACTAGGGTAGACAAGACAAAAGATATAAACCTTATGACACACAAACGAAGAAACAGGGCGTCATAATAAATACCAAAAATGCAAATCACAAAAAAAAAAAAGATGGGAGGACGAGAGGTCGGTGAAGGAGAGAAAGATTGATTTCATTGATTGATAAGTATTTACTTGGCTTCGTAGTTTATTACATTTATAGGTCTAACAAACAGTAAAGAAGCCTGTCCAAAACGCTGTAACTTTAGTGGGACCTGAAAAAAAAGCACAATAA
>NC_087153.1:705000-725000 GCF_035594125.1 Scylla paramamosain | reverse complement strand
TTTTTTTTCCAATGGTGCACTTCATACTACACTTTCCCTTTGGTGTATTATATGGATTTGAAGTGTGTGTGTGTGTGTGTGTGTGTGTGTGTGTGTGTGTGTGTGTGTGTGTGTGTGTGTGTGTGTGTGTGTGTGTGTGTGTGTGTTTGTGCGGTAATAATTTTTCCTTTCAAACATGTCTCCATGCACATTTAATAATCAGGTTAATACATATTCACGTCCTTGATAATTACTATGTTTTGTAAATGAAGTGTGCATAAGTTGACGTACTTCCCTTCCCTGAACAAGAGGATGAGGCGTGTGGTGTGTGGATGGCCTCAGCTTTATACACTGAGCAGCAGAATATGGTGATCTCTCCACTCTCTCCGGAAGGATGTACCTGTTGGTCATGAGTTCAGCCGGTGATGTTTAGGATCGCGGTGAATTCCACACACACATCCATCCTCACAGAGAGAGAGAGAGAGAGAGAGAGAGAGAGAGGAGAGAGAGAGAGAGAGAGAGAGAGAGAGAGAGAGAGAGAGAGAGAGAGAGAGAGAGGCGGCGCATGCACCCTTTTATTGAAACATTCCTCCTCCTCTACGCAACATGTATATTTAATAAAAACCAACAACTATTTCCTCCTCCCTCTTAAAATTCACAGTTCTACAAAAAAAAAAAAAAAAGATACCTTGCAGCTCCAACACTAAAAAAAATCAATAGTAAAATGCCCTCACTCCTTGCTGAAAAGGTAAAAAAAAAAAAAAAAAAAAGTGAAATTGAAAAACCATCACCTTTTCCCAGTCATGCTATTTAGGCTCTGTACTCGTTTTTTCCCACGGCTCTGTCTCCCTCCAGGCCACGTAAGCAGCATACCCTTGCTCCTTGAATCGTCGAGCACATCATGCAAAATGCCCTTTAATAACACGAAACATTAATTTCCTCTACCAATATTTCCCTCTAGACGCAGCCGTTCCCTCTCCTCTCAGGGGAGGCCTTGTCTGCATCATTAGTCTGTACGTTAATGTTTCGCCCCATCACTTTGACCCTAACACTCCTGCCTCCCAGCACATCCCGCATCTGCAGCACAGTTATCACGCCACATACACTTAATTATAGGCTGTTATAGCTCCATGGAATTAGGTGACCTCACAATTTGCAACTTTCTCCTGGTCGCACAACATTACATTTAGATGGATTAAAAAAAAAAAAAAAACTTAGTGGAGCATTTCTTAATATTACCACTTATATGGATTGCGGAAGTCGAATACAGCAGGATGGATGACAATGTAATGGTGCCCAAAGGTTTCCAGATTAGTAAGTGAGTAAACAATACATACACAAACATCGTCCTTTTAACGTATTTCAAATAAGATTACATAGACTTGTTTATGTATGGACTATTTCTATTATTTTTGTGCTTCCTTGATGGTGATGCTACACATAAATGATCTGATAATGAAAAACAAGAAATTTTAGACCAAAAACATTCATGGAAAAATTAATAACAGAGAGTTCAGCGCTTCTGGCGTCAGAACTCAGAGGCTCAGGAGCTCCGAAGTGCCCAGTCATTTACCGACGAAGTTTTGATCGGAGGTTGACTGGTACAGTTGTGGTAGGATGGGTCAGCAAGAGTCAGAAATTCAAGGTGTAAGAAGGACGTGGGATGTCGTAAGTCACTATACACAGACAGCATCCAAGATAACACCGTCAACAAACGAAGTTATGCATTTTGAAGTACTTGAGTGTGTGGCAGCGTGACACTGCCTGACTAAAATATGTAAGACAATTTGTCCAGTTATCATTGTTCACTAGTTAAGAGAGAGTGAATTTTGTCTTTATTCATTTGCATTTAGCTTAAACTTGGCCAATCCAGTAGTATTTTGGCTCTCACTCATGCAAAATTCACGAAATGAATGGTTCTACACAACGAATCTATCAACTTGAGGAGACTGAACAGGAACAAAGCAGTGGTGTTGAATTATGAAAGTTTTGATGAATGCAGTGTTGTGTATTGACCTGCCAGCTGATTGCTTCCAGGTCTGTGTATCTGTGTGTTTGAGAGAGAGAGAGAGAGAGAGAGAGAGAGAGAGAGAGAAGGACCTCAATGTTTGCGCTGTGTTCTCTCGACTCATTTCTTTCTCGTTTCCTTCAAGTTCAACCATTTTTTTTCTCTCTCTAGTGTCACAATTCACATTCTCACTCAGGCACACAGCGAAACGACAAACTTTCTCTCGACCTTTCAAGTCTCGTTCTGTCATTAACTTAATTCACTGCTCCCACTCTGGCGTGACTCCTCTGCTCTCCGTAGACTTAATATTACTTTTTTACAATGCTTTCGTATGCACAGGATTTTTTTATTATGCACTGCATTTCAACAATTATTAAACGAAAATGTACATTAGTGAGCTGTGTGTACCACTTTCTTACATGCGATTCAGGCGAGAGGCGATAGATTTGACTTCAGCACACCCGACCACCACCCCACGTCCCACCTGTTACAGTGCGTCCTCTTGCTGGTCATCTGGTGCTCGTCTGGCACATACATAAACTTATACTTCTACATTATTAAGTTCAAATAGTAAACAATATTATAAAGAACGTAATTTAATTTTAAAGAATTATCATCTTAATGCAAGCCTTGAGTCCTCAGCCATGCACATGAAAAGAGGCTCTTTACAGTGTTGCTATACCACGTGACTTGAAAACCCTTTTTATTTTGTGTTGTACAATCTATATGAATAAGCTTAATTTTGACTTTTATAGATCGTTGTTGTTCATCCAAGCGCAAGGATACGCATTTAAGTTTTTGTTTACAAATGTGATGTTTCATTACGGGCAAAATTAGAATTACATTTCGTATTATAAAAATATAAAATGTGAAATTTTTCATCTGTCAGAGCGGAAGCCGTAAGTTAAAGAAAAAAGAATATCAAAAATAGATCCAAAGTAGTCAGGAACTAATCTGGGCCAATGAAAAGGGTCGTAATGATATTATCTATGCCTTCTCTGCACGGCCTTCTTTCTTGGAAGGTTCCTGGTTCTGTTGGAGTCTATCATATCCTTCTTTGCAAGGAAAGTTGTTTCTGAACTCGCACCCTCCAAGTGCCAGAACACAAGCCTCCTTCCTGCTGAAAGTTTTCAACATGACTATCTGTTTAAAACTTCCGTAGGAAATCATAATTTGTCTCCAGATTTAACTATGAAAATTTACCGAAGTAAAATACTGGTAAGAGTAGAAGCGAAATAAAGGTTATGACAAGTTAAATTTGAATTCTTAGGTATCATGATAACAAATAAAAAAAAAAAAAGGCAGAAAGACTAAAAAAAGAATGACGGTACAAGCTGAGGTCCGGGGGGACGGATCAGCTTGCTCACTTTCTTTCATTACCTAGCTCAGAGCGTCGACATGTGAGCCCCTGCTCTTGTGAACCTTAAAACATTCTTAAGCTCTACTTCTTAGAGATCTTATGTTTGTCCGGCACATAGTTTTTGTTTTTTAATATGGGATTCTAAAACCCGAACCCATCTGTCCATGTTTCCAAAGTATTTTGGAGGTTCCAAGACCAGCTCACAAATCTACTGAACTCCATCACCCCCACTGGTGTCACCACAGCTTCAGATTATCGACCTATAGCTTTAACTTCCGTCTTTCGAAGTCTTTTTAATTTATCCTTAATAAGAAGATGCTTAAACATATATCTACTCGCAATCTTTTTAATCGTTAGTAATGGCTGATACACCATTTTATCATCTGACTTTCCTTTTTCAGTCTTGGTCATCTTCTCTTCGGGATTTTAGTTAAACTTTAGGTGTTGCCTTAGACGCATCAGATTTTTATTGAATCATATAAATCTTTAATTTCTATCCTTCTCACATACGTCGCCTATCCCTCCCCTCTACACCTTTATCTTCATTTTTATCTTCATTGCTGGCCCTTTTCCATGCACAAAAAGAGACAACAAGCACCTCTAAGTGGCCAGAAGTGTGCTCACTACCCAATTACGAGGCAGAGACAGTGGCCCGGTTTCTCGTGGATCAAGTCTTCACACGGTTTGGTGTACCCAGGGAGCTGCACTCTGACCAGGGGCATGAGTCTGAGTCTTGAGTCTCGAGTCGAAAACACAGTGATACTTGCTAAAATCCTAACAGCAGAGTGACTGGCCTTGGATAGTTTCAGTGGGCAGTGAACTGGTCAGGTAAGAAAACCTCCGGTGACGTAACATTACCTTTATTCTAATCGACACCTATTGAAATAAAAGTATGAATAAAGAACTATTCATAGATGTGCGCAAACCCGATATATATTCATTCCTTGCCGTATATGAGCCGCTTAATTCAGGAAGTCGATAAGCGCCATCCCTGCCCAAACTGAGTTAGGCATACCACTTTATTCCTCAACCATCCCTCGACCTTAAAGGTACACAGGGACACTCCTCTGGAAATTCTTAAAGTGGTAAAAATTCCCTTTATCTAAAAGTATCGGTAAGCTTTGTTGCTGGGTGATGAGAAGCTGTCGCGTTCCGTAAGCAGGAAGTCGATGAGCGCCACCTCTGCGTATTTTAAAAAATGGCTAGCCACACTTAACCAATCACATTGTCCCGTGATCTGGTTGATCATCAGCCAATCACAGCGCGCATTGCAACACTCTCTCCAGTACTCATCAAAACACCACGGCGTGTAGATCTTCCTAGGATTACGCTTATTATCTGTGCTTTTTCATTAGCATATGGTGTTTTTTGTGGGTTGCATGAGTGATATCAATAGTGATATCGATTAGCCTAGTACATTGTCTGGCATGCCAAAGAAGCGCAACCCCGAAAATTCGACGGAAAATGTTGCAAAGATATCTGGGCCAAGAAATATGTCTTCATTTTCGGTGAAGTTGTGAAGGCAAGGTCTGTTGGCCCATATATATATATATATATATATATATATATATATATATATATATATATATATATATATATATATATATATATATATATATATATATATATATATATTATATATTATATATATATATATATATATATATATATACACACACACACACACACACACACACACACACACACACACACACACACACACACACACACACACACACACACACACACACACACACACACACACACACATATACATATTATTCTAGGACTCGGTGAAATCTCGCTTTCATAGTTGTTCTTGGAAGGCTATTTTCGGCTTTAAGTCACCTTCCAAATGATTGGGTCTTTAACATTATTTATGTTGATATGATTAAGGTTTTGGTGACTCGCGTGATGCAAGACAGAGTAAATAATGCTTCGCTTTCACTTCCTCATTTTTTTTTTTAATGCTGCATTTCAATATTTCATTCCCATACCAAATTTGTCCTTTTGAAGAAGAAAAAAAAAAAAAATCAAATGACCTGTGCGTTTATCAGATGACCTCCCACCTGTCTCTCAGTGCCTTACTCCAATACATACTGATGACGTAGTGATGGACATCCCCTGTGCATACTTGACAACTGTGTTATGAGACACCAATCCTTTCATCTACACTGAGTGTTGCTGAAAATAGAGTGACGATGGTGTAATATGATACGTTAGCATTCCGCGCTGCACTTGATCCCAGAAAATACATTCCCTTTCTGTTCGGTCCAATTACAAAAGGATGGAGGAAAAGTTTTTGTTTCTCCATTAGCCTTTGCGTCACTGGTGTTCTCATTTTCCTTATCTCTTCCAAAGAAAATACATTTTAACTCAGGTATCAAAAACAATGTTTCTCTTACGATGACGTATTACTTCACTCCCACATACAATCATTGTTCTTATCCATTCTACTCATATTGATGTATATGACCGTTCAAGTCCTAAAGTTAAGAAAGTTTATGAGTGCATGTTCATATTCTATCCTGCACGTCATTTCAATCTCAATATATGTTGTGTTTGCTCTCTCCCACCTGACGCAAACGCATAAAAGTTAAATATGCAACACCCGCAAAGGAATTAAATCAAGAACAACCCATGAAACTGGAAAAGATGCAGAAAATAAACTGTTTCTGGGTAATATTAAGGTTCGAGATAGATTGATAATGAGATCCTTGTATTTATTCAACACAAAGTGAGCAACTGGCAATTCATTATTGAAAAAAAAGTATATTTGAGGATCACCAAAATATTAGTGACACTAACTTCACATGGTATGCACAGTAAACCTTGAAGATGACGCTGTATCTTCTCGCTGTCTGCTCGATACTAACAACTTAGACTTTTTCAAAAAGTAAAAATTCACTTATAAAGAAAATTTGAGGCTAAATTATCGTTGACAAAACATTTGTTTTATTATTACTCTCTCTCTCTCTCTCTCTCTCTCTCTCTCCTCTCTCTCTCTCTCTCTCTCTCTCTCTCTCTCTCTCTCTCTCTCTCTCTCTCTCTAACTCTCTATCTGTGTGTGTGTGTGTGTGTGTGTGTGTGTGTGTGTGTGTGTGTATATATATATATATACGAGTATATATATATATATATATATATATATATATATATATATATATATATATATATATATATATATATATATATATATATATATATATATATATATATATATATATATATACAGAGAGAGAGAGAGAGAGAGAGAGAGAGAGAGAGACATAAACAGATGTAGACATATCTTCACATACTAATACAATGAAAATTAGTTAAACATAATATAGTCTCACGCAAAGCTGTGGCCTTCTCCTACATGTGGCTTGAAGCAACTCTGTGTTTCTAACTAAAATTTTTGTTGACAGATGGTGAGGGTGAGCGGCGCGCTGCCCTACGTTTCCCTTCTTCTTGTGGTGGGCTACGACTCCGCCCACGCCTATTCCCCGGACGACCACGGCTATGACACTCCAGGTAGGGCTTGCCTGTGTTTCGTATGTATAATAATATTAATAATAATAATAATAATGATAACAGTAAAAATAATAAAAAAGTTTATTTAAAAAGGCAGTCATGAAACTGGAAAAAAAGTAGAAATTAAAGAAAAAGGAGGATGAAATTAAGTATCGCCAAGTAAAAGCACTGTATAATTTACAAAAACACTATTTTTCATTGGTTAATTTTATTTGTTATCAATAAGTTTTATTATTGTAGGAATGGGGTTGCTTTTGTGTCTGTCAATGGGAGTAGCGTTTTTTTTTTTTCTGTGTGTGTGTGTGTGTGTGTGTGTGTGTGTGTGTGTGTGTGTAAGATGTTTATAGATTATGGGTTTGTAAGATATTGTAAATTATAAAGTAACGATAAGAAAAAAAATAAAGAATCTATTACTTTACCACCGCCACCACCATACCTGTTTACCCGACAAAAAAAAAAAAAGAAAAGAAAAGGCACACAAACAGGTTCTCTTATCCCCCAATTACCAACCTCAACCTGCTTTCTTCCTCCCCTCGCCCCCACACTAAAAGTAATCACAGTCTTCTTTATATCACTTAACAAACCGTGAGGCGGTCTGACACTTGGCATTATGATGAGGCCGTGGTATCCACTCATTCACTAACATACTCACTCAATATTCACCGACTCTATCACTAACATAATTACTCCACTCACTCACTCACTACATGATAAATAGTTCATACACTCACTCATTGTCGGACTCACTTTCACATTCACTCACGCTCAAGAAGCACTGATAAACAGAGCCATTGATTTGCTGAAAGGGAACTTTTATGTGGTTGCAATAAGTGAATAGTGTCGATATTGATTTATTCAACTAACTATTAATACATCTTTTTACTTTTTTCTCCTTCTTGCTGTGTCGTGTATTTTTTTTTTCTATGGATTAAAATTAAATCATAAATTTGTGAGTTATCTGTGGCCGAGTGATGAGGAGAGTTACGTTTGATGGTGGGTGAACGAGTTGTTGTTGTTGGTAATTAAATACACACACACACACACACACACACACACGGTCTGGTGGCGCAGTGGCGAGCGCGCCCGATTCAGAGGTCCCGGGTTCGATTCGCGGGTCAGGTTAGGAGTCTTTGGTCGGACTCCTTTGTTTTGTAGCTCCTAGGTACCTGGTGTGAGTCGGGAGCTGTGATCCACTGTTTAGGGGGAGAAAACAAAACTCTTGAAAAATACCCGTGGTGGCCTAATTACCCTTGGCGTGCAGGGCCCGTTCGTAAACAATGCCATCAGAGGGTTGTAGTTGTACTATATTGAATTTTCTTTACACACTTTTCAACGGGAATACGTTTCAGCGCATATTCTCAAAAGGAATTCCTATGTCCAACTTCCTCAAAAGTCATAATATGAGGTAAAAACAATTTAAAATCCAAGAAAGTAATATTTACAACCTATTTCATTCCACAATTTAAAGTTGACAAATTGTAAACGTGTTTTAGCGGCAGACGGTGATTGAAATATGACCGACGACTTCTGAAAGTCATAAGACTGACTATCATAAATTCTGTTAGTTATGTTACGGTTAGCTACGGTTGACCATAAGCACTATGATGAAAACGGGCCCTGGTCTTCCAGACTGTCGGTGCCAAGTGGCAGCCTAAGTATCGCAGTGCTGATATTTTCTTTGGATTAATGTATGTAGATTTTCAGCCAGTAAGGCTGTCATGTCCTGTATTTGAAATAAGCTGTTAGTCATTATTATTATTATTGTTGTTGTTGTTGTTGTTGTTGTTGTTGTTGTTGTTGTTGTTGTTGCTGTTGTTGTTGTTGTTGTTGTTGTTGTTGTTGTTGTTGTTGTTGTTGTTGTTGTTGTTGTTGTTGTTGCTGTTATTATTATTATTATTATTATTATTATTATTATTATTATTATTATTATTATTATTATTATTATTGTTGTTGTTCTTGTTATTTTACACACACACACATAGAGAGAGAGAGAGAGAGAGAGAGAGAGAGAGAGAGAGAGAGAGAGAGAGAGAGAGAGAGAGAGAGAGAGAGAGAGAGAGAGAGAGAGAGAGAGAGAGTGTTCTTTAAAGTGGCTATGAAAAACAAAAGATAGCGTTTCCATTATTAACAAAAAAATATATATATAATAATAATGATAATAATACACAGCCATAAAATAAAAAGGACAAGTCATACAAAGGCAGCAGCGCCGTTACAAAGACGAGACCGCGACGATCAGTGCAACGCCACACATTGACATAGACATGAACGACAGTAATATAAAGTGATTTTCATTACTTTTTTTCACATCTTCATCATAATCTTGCATTTTCAAGTACAAACATCTTGAGTGGAGGAGCTATCGATGAAAGAGAAAATTGCTGCGCAAAGTAGGCGAGAGAGACAAACAAGGAACAGCAGCACCCGCTCACCCGTTCAACGCCAAAAAAAAAAGGTCCCACGGGTTGTGGCATGCCTCTCTTACAGGTGTTGCTGGATGCTTTATTGTTGCCTTACACATAACAATATATATATATATATATATATATATATATATATATATATATATATATATATATATATATATATATATATATATATATATATATATATATATATATATATATATATATATATATATATATATATATATATATATATATATATATATATATATATATATATATATATATATATATATATATATATATATATATATATATATATATATATATATATATATATATATATATATATATATATATATATATATATATATATATATATATATATATATAAAGAACCTGACATGATGAAATAAGAGATGAAGAAGTGAAGGTAACAAGAAAAATTGATAGAATGATAGTTAGGGAAAAGTAAGGGAGCCTAAAAAGGTTTCTTGTCTTAATATGACTTGAGGTACTTATATTGTTTTCTCTTTAGGTATGCATAGGAGCTCAAGTCATATTACGACAAGAAATCTTTTTAGGCTCCATTACCTTTTCCATCTTTCACAGTAACAAATGCGGTTTTCTTTTTATTAAAACCATTATTGTTTCAGTGAAAAGAAAACCGCTTTTGTTACATTGAAAGATGGACATCGCAAAAAGTGAGAAAAATCAACAAGACACTATGATAAAATAGAAATGCCGGAACCAAAAAAGCAGGAATCACACGGGAGTGGAAGGGTGTGGCTGTAGAAGATGGAAGTTTTGAGAAAGGAGTGGAGGAAACAAAAGACAATCACGAGTAAAAGCAAATGTGAAAGGGAAATTAAGGATGAAATCAGATGGAATAATGGATGATGGAAAATTAAATAAATAATAGCAGAAGAGGGAAAGACAGGAAAGGGAAGCATGGATGAGAATAAGAGAAGAAGATTGAGAATTGTAGGAAAAGAGATGAAGAGTGGATAGGAAGATGAAAAGGAAAAGAAATGTGGTAAGAGTAAGAGGTGTGAAAATATAAGAATAAAGAAAGAGCAAGACTTTGAAAATAGATTAGTCTCCATCTACTTACTTGACAAACTTCCAAGTGTGATTTTTCAAGACACTTCACAATGCAATTTTGAACTTGATTTCGGCCTATCTCTGAAAGTGGCTGGGACTTCCAATGGATTTTCGCACCACTCTTTTATTGCCCTTGGCCAGAACCCCTATTACATGAAAAAAAAATCTGACATCATCGCCCTTGACTTTCTCGTTCCTCCTCTCCGAGTGCCTCCTTAACCCACCTCTCCGTAACTCCTCCCTCACCCCGCCTCTCCCCCCGCTGTTATCTGGGGTACTCACCTCAACCTTCACGTCAATTTTACACCGTATTTCATTGTCCCCTTCATCCTTTTTTTCCTTCAATTTGCCATTCTATGTTCTCTGCGTTTTCGTTCAATAATTTCTCTCTCTCTCTCTCTCTCTCTCTCTCTCTCTCTCTCTCTCTCTCTCTCTCTCTCTCTCTCTCTCTCTCTCTCTCTCTCTCTCTCTCTCTCTCTCTCTCTCTCTTTCTCTTTGACCGACACGAACAGAACAGTGTTTCAATATGATGAGAAGGACAGTGTCATTGGTGATCAGCAGTGAAGGAGTCATGGATGACGTCATCCTAGAAAATAGGTCTAGTGTTGCCCAAGAAAGAAGCTATTAATTCTAAACTGCAATTTTTTTTTAAAATTTGCTAATGGAATATTAAGTTTAGCAAAATTGATCAAATATATATTTCGTGAGTACTCCTTGAACATTAAACATTAAATATTATGAAAAGTAATGTTACAGATTATTCTCCATCGGTATTAAATAGTCACCCTTAACGAATCTAACTTTGACAGGTATACTAAATTGTGAATTTCATTGACAAGGAAAAAAAAAACTTATCTCGGCGGCTGCGACGTCCTCTATTGGTTGTCTTGATAGATATGTGAAAAGGTGAACGTGACTGACACCCTAGGAACAATCCACTGATCTTGGCCTGTACCCTGCCTGCTCTTACTGCGTCCTCACCTGCGCCCCCAGCTTGCGTGCCTTGCCTGTACCCTTGACCATTCACTAAAGAAAAATCAAAGCCCCCTTTTTCTCCCTCCTTGACCTTCTTAAGTTTTCTCTCCTTCCCCTCTTCCAATCCTCTCCATGTTTTCTTTCCCTTCCGCTCCTTCCTCTCTTTCATCGTGCAAGCCTTTCCTATTTTGTAATGCTGATATACGGAACTGCAATTTTCGTGAAATGTTAGTAAGAAAAATTATGAAAATGTAAGACTGACTCAGAAAGTAAATAGAGAAGGAGAGATGAGGAGGAGAAGGATCAGATTGAGGGAAAAAGAAGGATAAAAGATGGAGGGAGGCAGATTTAGGATTTAAAAATGGGGAGGAGTGAAGAAATGGAAGAAGGGAAGAGATGGGGGATGAGGAAGGAGAGAGAGAGAGAGAGAGAGAGAGAGAGAGAGAGAGAGAGAGAGAGAGAGAGAGAGAGAGAGAGAGAGAGAGAGAGAGAGAGAGAGAGAGAGAGAAAGTTAAAGACATGGAAGGGGAAGACCTGGGAGGTCTAGTAGCAGGGAAGATGAAGAAAAAGGGAAGATAGGATAAGGAGGAAGAGGAGATAGCATAGGGAAAAAAACATGAAGCAAAATCAAGTAAATAGTGCCTGAAAGCAGATTTTCAGAGGAGAGCTAATGATGACCTGGTAGACATTCTCATAACGAAGGAAATATTAAACATAAGATAGTTTGGCTGAAAAGTTTAAATCACCAGGACAAGAATACTAAAACAATGCTAGGAGACTGTTTAATGAATTTATCCTTAATATTTGTAGAAAATCATCAAATTCTTCTTTAGGGAAGAAAATAAAGCATCAGTGTCAAACCTTCCTGCAGTTAACCAGACTTCAACTGCAGGTGAATTAATTGAGTCTGTAACTGTGAGAGAGATTGAGCACAGTTTAATAAAAAGATTCCGAACATATCCTTACTATATGGAAGTCATTCCTTACAAATTTGTTAAGTATTAATACGAAAGTTTATGAGGCGTCAGATAATGGAGATATTTATGACATACTGTAATATGCCTGAATTTCTGCAAGGCACTTGATAAGGTGCCCCATCAAAGGCTATTGAGCATGGTTAGGTAGAACAGGGTAAATGGAAAAGACCTAGGACGGACTGGGTAATGGCTACAAATCTGAGCCAGTACAAGTAATTAGTGCAGTACCATTTAAAGCAGTCTCAGGAATGTTATTATTACATCATGTGCCTTAATCATTTAGATAACAAAACAATATTAGTGAATCTGCAGACGAAACAAATATAGATAGGATAATCAGGCTGGAATAAAGCCAGGTTTACACTACTCGTTCCACAAGTCCGTCTGACGAGGCAGTGCGTCATCAGTGAAGTCACTACGTCGACGCGAAAATTAATAGGAGTTACCTAATATTCTTCCATGAGACGGGAGAGCGTTGTTGGGAACAGCGTTCCTTACCCCAAAAAAGCAGATTTCGATAAAATGAACAATCAGACAGATAGATGATAAATGCTATTTGTAACTAACGTATGTGAAATGCTTGGCGCACATAACAGGTGCATGGTGAAGAACGTGGCTCCTCTAGTAACAGAGAGAAGAACGGCAATAACAAGCTACAGTTAGCTCACATTTCCGCCACAGAAAACAATGTATAATAGAGGTCTGAAACAGAGCTAATCGTGTGTTAAGATTAATCTTTAGGATCGTTAAAAGTAGACGTCCCAAAGTAATATTAAAGGTTTATTTTTAGGACTGATCAGACCTCATTTATACTATGCTGCACAGTTCTGATCTCCATACAGCAAGACTATAAGTCTGTTAATAGAGAGAAGAATTGTTAAAAATGTTCAAGGAATACATAATATCCCTTGCGAGAGGAGATGAAAGATTTGAAATTTACTTTCATTAGAAATGCGTAAGTAGATTACGAGGGGATCTGACTGAATTATTTAAGTGGCATAGTAAGGGATATAACAAGGGTGAAATGAACAAATCTGTATAAGGAGATATAACAAAGGTGACTTTAACAAAATCCTTAGAGTTAGTGATGCGGGTAAAACCAACCGTAACGGGTTCAACTTTTATGAAGATAAATTTTAAAGAGGCACAAAATTTGTTTTCAAGGGGTGGTAGATAAGTGGAATAGTCCAAATAATTAGGTTGTTAGTATCAAGTCCATAGGGAACTTTTAAAACATTAGATAGAATTATGGGTAGAGACGAGTTGTTGTTACATGGACGGTATGTTTTTATAAAGGGACTCCCATTTATACAAGTACGTCTGCTGCATTCTTGAAGCTTCCGTACTTTCTTACGTTGTTATGAAAGAGAGAGAGAGAGAGAGAGAGAGAGAGAGAGAGAGAGAGAGAGAGAGAGAGAGAGAGAGAGAGAGAGAGAGAGAGAGAGAGGGAGGGAGGGAGGGTGGGAGGGAGGTAGGGAGAAAAGGCGGCATTTCCAGTTTTAAAATGAGAGTAAAGAAGAAGGAAGTAAAAAAAAATAATAATAATGAGCAGGAGGATGGCGAAAATAAGGGAGAGGAGATAAATAAGAAAACAAACAAAAAAAAGGGAAGGGTATAGGAAAAATGGGGGAGATATGGTTGAGCGGAAAGAGAAGAGAGAAACAAGACGAAGACCGAAAGAAAGTAGACATGAAGGGTGAGGAGGGAACGAACTAGAACGAGGAGAAAGGGATGAAAGTAACAAGCAGAGAGGTAGAGGAAAGATGGGGAAGTAAGACAGAAAGGGGCTTGCCCGTAGAAAAAAAAATAAAATAAATAAAATAAATAAATAAATAAATAAACCATTCAATGAGAGGAAGGATCATCCGTTTACATTATGTGCTGGAAAACGGGAGGGAGAGAAGAGGAAATTACGGAAATTATTATGTGTGAGTACAGAGAAAAGAAGAAAATATAAAATGGGGTGTGAATATAAGCAGGAACGTAGAACAGATAGTTAAACATGAATATCGAAGAAGTGAAGAAAGATGGACGATGCATGAATATAACGGAGAGGGGAAAGAAAAGAAAATATGTATAGGTAAGAAGTAAATAAATGGAATTCTTAATCTATACACATATCTATGAGAGAGAGAGAGAGAGAGAGAGAGAGAGAGAGAGAGAGAGAGAGAGAGAGAGAGAGAGAGAGAGAGAGAGAGAGAGAGAGAGAGAGAGAGAGAGAGTCTAAATTGGACGGTGATAAAACAAAATGAGAAATTCAAAAAAACAAAAATGAATGGGAAGGGGGAGGAAGAGAAGAAGCAGGAGGAGGAGGAGGAGGAGGAGGAGGAGGAGGAGGAGGAAGAAAACATTCGGATGATAACCAAAAAGAAGACTGAGACTATGATGATAATGGAGACGACAAAGAGGAAAAAAGCAGAATGAGAAATAGAACATAAGCGTATAACAATAAGACACGCTCTCTTTCTTTTACTGGTACAGGAGGTCGGCTAAGGCCACAGATCTGCTACATGCTTGTTCCTGGTGAAAAAAAAAAAGTTAGCTACAGAAGAGCCTCCAAAACCTATAATTTACTTCTGCTATTGTTCCAACAGTCGTCTTTTGAAGCAATTCAAGGTATTCAAGATGGGGGAAGCCAGAGACAAGCCGAGAGTTACAGGGTTTACCAGTGAAAGGAGTGAAAGAGTTAAGGTACAAGTTGACTCTTGAATGAGTGAGATTGACGATATTGGAGTAAAGTTAAGAGGAGAGTCTTGTAGAGCGACGACGCGTAAGAGGGAGTGAAAAAGGAATGCAGCTGACAAGTTCAGAAGAACAGTAACCATGGAAATACCAATAGAAGAATTCAAAAGATGCAGCATTTCCAAGGAGTGGGAGAGTGAAAACATTCATTCAGAGGAGGGGAGCTGATGTGATGAAAATCTTTTCACTCCACCCTGCTTAGTAAGGCAATCTGAGTGGAGTTTTCCCTTCCTCCCAATGGATAGTAGGCATCCGTACTCTAGAGAAGGACGGATAAGAGTTGTATAGATTTAGCATTTGTGAGGAGGGACGTTAGCAGGGATGACACAGAACACATTACTTCATGGAAGCTGTTTTATCAAGTCTGAGATGCGAAATTTCCAGTCGAGATCTTTAGTAAAGGATAATCCAAGTATTTTCAATGTACGTAGGAGAGAGGAATTGTTGTGTTACTGAAGAAGGGCGGATGATTTTCTGGAAAGTTGCTTTGAATAGATAAATGAAAGAGTTGAGTTTCTGAGGCAAGCTTTGTCCTGTCCCTTTCAGAATTTATAGGAAGATCAAAAGTTAGGTTCTCTCTGGTTTATGTACCTGAAATGTTGAGCTGGATATCTGGTGAAGGACACAGAGACGAGTCATCAACCTAAGAGTGGATAGAGCATGATTTAGGCTAAGATCACTCATGAATAATACGAAAATAGTGAATGATAGACCAGAGCCATGTGGTATACATAGTTAATATGATATGGAAAAGAATAGTGGCCATCCACTATTGCCGTCATAGAAGTGACGGAAAGTAAACTCGAGATAAAGGTACAGAGAGATGGATAGAGACCATCATGAGAGGAGATCAGAAATAGAAAAAAAAAAAAATCAAACTCTGTCAAAAGTTTTCGTCATACTTAAGGCAACAGCATAGTTTTCTCTGAAATTCTTAAAAGAGAATGGCCAAGATTCACTACAAATATGAAAATATCACCAGTGGACCCCCGATACGTAATCCATACTGACGATTAGGGATAATTCTTTGCGCAAATAAAAGCTTATTAACCTTCCTGTTGAGAATAGACTGAGAAGCTTTAGCAAGACAGGGAATCATTAGTTTGAGCGACTGGAACAGCTGAATGTACATAAGCAAACTTCCAACGAGAACGAAAGGTCGAGAGGCAGAGTCGTAAGCAAGGCCAAAAGATATAGGTCTACTTATTATCCCCTATCTACCTCCCAACCATGGGGAGTGGTTAACTATAGTCTGATATCACAGGTGGGAATAACCCTATTCTTTTTTTTTTTCCTTTTTTTTCACACAGACCCAGGTCAGTTTGTTTCTGGTGATCCAAACGCATGCATCTCTCGCTCATTGCCCTTGATGCAAATGTTTACTGCTCCACCCCTGCTACCCTTCTGCATCTCCCTCTTCTTGTACACACGTCTATGTATAAGATGTTGGCTATTATTATTGTTGAGGTGGAGGTTCTGGATGCTGGGATATCAATAGCATGGGGGTGGAGGCATGAGATAGGAGAAGCAGAAATGTGAAGGGAAGGGAGTTTGAGAGTTTGAGTGTATTGGCGACCCTCATCTCCCTCCAGGTGATTTCTAAACCTGACTGACTGCCCGAGGAATCCGATGACATGGACGAGTCATGGCAGGAGGGATGAGGCTTGACAATATATGATGGTGTTATGCAGTACTGATGTCATAGAATTACAATAAAGCTTTAATAAAGATTTACATATAGTAGAACTTGATTCCTAATACTTGTTTACATCACCTCTCTCTCCATTTCCTTCATCCTCACCATTCTCTCTCTCTCTCTCTCTCTCTCTCTCTCTCTCTCTCTCTCTCTCTCTCTCTCTCTCTCTCTCTCTCTCTCTCTCTCTCTCTCTCTCTCTCTCTCTCTCTCTCTCTCTCTCTCTCTCTTCATTAGTGACATTATTAACGGGTCAAGTTCCTCCCATACCCCTGTGCCTGAAATTAATAACTAGGAGATTGCCTCTTACCGGATGGCGGGCGATTCAGAAGATTAGGAATCGTGAGCGTGAGAGCGAGTCAGATCGATGAATACATGAACGCAACAACTTTGGTTAAAAAATGAGGCCGGAGAAAGAAAACAACAAAAGAATTTGCATCTCAGTAGCCTCATATACCTGGGTATCAGTAAGGAATAGAAGGAAAGACTGAAATGAGGTGATGTCTCCACAGATTAAAAAAAATAATAATAATGATAATATTAGGCTGCGAAAGTTGCACAAGCTGACATTATAGAGGAGGATGGAGGGGGCATAGAGATATACCTAAGTCAGAGCCTCTAATGGACAACTCGACATAGAGGCTTTTGTGGTTCCCTGCCCAATAGGAACACCAGGGATGTTTGCTTTTGAACCATGGCAATTCATCATAATAAATTGAATCTTAATATTGTGTATGCATTGATATTTCTTGTACTGCAGTGTACATAGTAGTATATTTCTTTAGAATGCAGGTTGCTACTGCTCTCTGCGGCATTAAGACACGAAAGGAGACGGGGGAGGGTCAGCAGCAGGCTACCAGCACCCTCACCATTCCTTGGAAGCATTAACAGGAGCAGCAGCTGTCTAGTGTCTACTCTTTACCTATGTAGTTAACACAGTATCTCTTCCATCCCTTTATTTTTCTCTACCTGCATCCTCCCAAGAGAGAGAGAGAGAGAGAGAGAGAGAGAGAGAGAGAGAGAGAGAGAGAGAGAGAGAGAGAGAGAGAGAGAGAGAGAGAGAGAAATTCAAATTCAGATATATTATTATCCACCGAAATTGTTACACATGAATTACAACAGGCACATACTTAAACATATTATTAATAACATCAAACACTCGTCATAAGGCATCAAAAATCGTGAGTGTAAAAGGAATATTTGAATGCAGCACAAAAATGCCTCTATGTATATTTAAAAACATGAAAATGTAATTTATCTCTAAAATTATTATTGGAACAGTTATCAAAAATAACTATTTAAGGAACAATGATAAAAGGCAATGTCTAACTAAACTAGAATACTGAAAAAGTAGAGAGAGAGAGAGAGAGAGAGAGAGAGAGAGAGAGAGAGAGAGAGAGAGAGAGAGAGAGAGAGAGATGTGTGCAGGCGACAGGCACGTGCGTATTGACAAACAGACTGGAACAAACATCCAGAGAAACGTAAACAAAAACAGTCACACACACACACACACACACACACACACACACACACACACACACACACACACACACACACACACACACACACACACACACATATATATATATATATATATATATATATATATATATATATATATATATATATATATATATATATATATATATATATATATATATATACAAACAAACGAACAAACATACACCGCTCGCAAGTCACTATCTGATAATCCCCAGCTGTCACCTGACTATCCTGGGCTCACGTTGTGTTCATGTCACAGAGGATTTTGTCTGTGATGAGTGAGCAGTTGCTGTCCTCGAGCGATGGGATCCTATGTGTGGGGTGTGTAGCATCTCAGTCTCCTTTGATCCCACTACCATGAGCTCCGGGCTCTCTCTCGGACACTGGCTCTTAACCTTGTTGGAGATACTGAACCCCGCAAGTTTCATACGTGCATTCACCGAACCCTCCGTAGTTGGAAAAATAAAATAGTGCACAAAATTAACCATGCACACACACCTCCGCCGAACCCCTGAGAGTGACTCACCGAACCCCTGGGGTACGATCGAACCCATGTTAAGAACCACTGCTCTAGGACATTTAAACGGCATTCATGAGTCCGGCACGTGACACTCGAGACTGCGGTGAATTAAACACACACACACACAACATAAGAAACATACAAAGCTTGGCATCTCTCTCTCTCTCTCTCTCTCTCTCTCTCTCTCTCTCTCTCTCTCTCTCTCTCTCTCTCTCTCTCTCTCTCTCTCACATTCCACGCAGGTTTGAACCCTGGACGGGCTAAGCGTTTTGCTGGGAAACTGAGGCAGAGAAATTACCAGCCAATGGATGGGGGAAATAAGAAGGGATGATGAGGGAGGAAGGGAAAGAGACAGATTTTTTTTTTTTTCTGTAAAGAAACAAGACAGAGACAAAAAGAATGGAGGGGAAGCAGTCGTGTGAGGGAGGGTGGGCGAGGAAAAATGTGAGGAATTGGTCGCACCGAGAGTGATTTTCCGTGTATCTAGCTATTGCAATGGTCACTCTCTCTCTCTCTCTCTCTCTCTCTCTCTCTCTCTCTCTCTCTCTCTCTCTCTCTCTCTCTCTCTCTCTCTCTCATCCTCTCATTTGCATACAATGACCGCTCATCATCTAAAAACTATTTGCTGACTGAAAAAAATTATGTGATACTCTGCAGAATATTTCTCTGCATTTATGATTATATTGCCTGGCTGGAGTTTCTTCAGCAATACATAGTTTTCAGCTGTCCTTTCATTAAACATATTACGTATTCAGATGCTTCACATTCCATCTATTCTTTTATGGGTGGTTGTGGTGTACTTGTTTCCGCGTCTTACGACTCCATTGGGGCGTATTGCTTCCTTCACACACTGGTTCCTTCGTATCTTCAAGTCTTCGCTATGTAGTTCTTCCTGCCGCTGGATACGAGTGCGCATTTCTGTTCGATGCTGGGGGATGCAATACGATCTATTCGACACTAGACTCTTCTTTATTAGCCGATCGATGGATACTAACCTGATAAAACATGAGAAGGATAGATGGCGGTACCCCGTATGTGGCAGTCAGCCCAGTACAGCCTTGCACAGAGGAGACAGGAATGAGCACCGAGGCTGATATGAAGATGATATTTTGGCACTATGCACATTTACCTTAGCTTCTACTCGTATCTGGCATAATATTCAGAGAGAGAGAGAGAGAGAGAGAGAGAGAGAGAGAGAGAGAGAGAGAGAGAGAGAGA
>NC_087153.1:677500-700000 GCF_035594125.1 Scylla paramamosain | reverse complement strand
GAGAGAGAGAGAGAGAGAGAGAGAGAGAGAGAGAGAGAGAGAGAGAGAGAGAGAGAGAGAGAGAGAGAGAGAGAGAGAGAGAAACATTTCGCCAGCTACCGTGTACACACTTGGAAATATGTAAATGAGAGACCTGATTAAGCGATTCCCATATTAGGCACGCTTGGCATAAATTCGGTGTGATTTACAAGCAGAAAGAGTGAAAAGTAAAAACACACGTATATTAAACAAAAACTGACTAAGAACTAAGTAATTGGCCATTTTTTTATTACATCTTACAATAAGAAAGTGCGAGCTCTGATCATCATTGCTATTATTTTCAGATTTTTAAATTAATTATATTATGATCGATATTATTTTGATAATAATAATAATAATTTATTTATTTATTTAATTTTTTGATAAAACAACTTTTATGAAGTAAAGCGTTGGGAGATATCTCTGCCAGTTTTCTTCACCTACTCTCTAAGCTGCTAACTCTGTACAAGGGCCTTATCCGTCCATGTATGGAGTACGCCAATTATTGTTCTTCTGACCTTACTAACTACATGTTTCCCCTCTCTTCCCGAGAGCTTCCTTCACAAGACATTAATTTTCTCACCCTATTCTGTTTACCTCCTTATTTTAAAAGTTAACAGTATTCTCAACTAGTGATCTTAAGCTTTCATCCCTTTTCCTGGTAAAATCTGGAACTCCTTGACTGTTTCTGTATTTCCTCTTGCCTATAAGTTAAATTCCTTCAAAAGAGAGGTTTCAAGAAACTTCACAATATAACTATGGATTTGCTTTCCGACTGTCCTCTTAAAGAGACTGTCAACCTCGGTGGACCTATTTGCCCTTTTTTCCATTTCTGTTAACCTTGTACAGAGCTACTCATAACATACAAAAAGAAACCTTAAATGTTTTTGACGCTTTGTCTCCTCTCTTATAAATTTTGTTCAAAACTCGCTATCCATGCGAGCAGCTATTGACAATGAAACACAGTTCATCCACCTGTCCACCGATGACATGCTTCATAAGACGGGAAGGAATCCTTCCATTAGCCAACAAACAGTATGCAGTAGTGAGGTGAAGAAGAAGCTTATCCATTAATTAATGGAAGATGTGCTTGGACAGCGGAAAAAAGGGAGGAGTTTGTCCATCGACTTAATCTGAAAGGTGCAGGACAGGGTGTGAAGGATTGCAGGCTTACCACCTGGAAATCCTCTCACGTCTGATACGTCAGTACGAGAGGTCTTGAATTAGTCTGCCTTGTTGTCAGTCAGTTAGTTACATTAGTCAATAAGTCAGCCCGTTAGTTTGTTTTGTCCAGTCAGCTGATCAGTAACTTCCCTGAGTCAGCAAGACAGTAAGACAGTGATCATGCTGGCAGCGGAGAAGCGGACAGCGTGAATATGGACAGGGGGTAGGTGGAGGAAGGGAGCCCCAGTGAGTCAAGGAGGAGGATAAAAGAGGAGGATGAGGACGAGGAGGAGCAGGGTGGATGTTGAGAAGAGACTTTCAACCGGTCGGAACAAATGGCCGAGCTAGTATAGCCGGGACACCATTATAAGCCGGTAATCCTCAATATCAGGCAGGAGTCACGCTCTCTCTCTCCCTCTCTCTCTCTCTCTCTCTCTCTCTCTCTCTCTCTCTCTCTCTCTCTCTCTCTCACTCACCGATAACCTCCTTGGATTTTGCATACAATTAAATGCATAATATAATGCAATAAATTGTACATGTTGTGCTGAATGCTTCGAGTATACAGGGCTCTGTAAATGGATTTATTATTACCGTACGATCACACACACACACACACACACACACACACACACACACACACACACACACACACACACACACACACACACACACACACACACACACACACACACACACACACACACACCTGATTACAGTTAGGTGCCACCGGACAACATAATATAATACTGAATATTGGACCAGAAGGAATAAATGCTTCCTCTATGAAGGAGAACAAACATATCCCTACGAAAAATAGTTTGTGTGTCATGGCAAGCTTCGGAACGAGAAATGCAACTCTACCATATACAAGTTAAGAGTAGATGAAGAAGGTGACTGGATTGTGTACGGGGTTGAACAATAGGTTCAAAGAACTGTGTCAGAGAGAGAACTGGAGAGGGGCTGAGTGAGCAGAAATACGGAAAGAAATAGCAATAGTAGAAATCGGGAGGTGAGATTAGAACTAGATGGGTCGGTCACGAGAGAGAGAGAGAGAGAGAGAGAGAGAGAGAGAGAGAGAGAGAGAGAGAGAGAGAGAGAGAGAGTGGAGATAGACTGTGAGGAAAGGAAATGGGGAAGTGAAGTTAGATAGTGGACGTAGCGATAAGAACCATTGGTAACTACTTGTTCATTACTGTCTCGTGATTATGAATATTGATTTCCGTAACTGACAGTGATTCCCTTGCAGATTTGACCAGTATCAATGTTCAGAATGTGAAATTTGCTTGTGCGTCTCTCTCTCTCTCTCTCTCTCTCTCTCTCTCTCTCTCTCTCTCTCTCTCTCTCTCTCTCTCTCTCTCTCAAGCATTTAACATAAATCACAGCCAAGTTGTTCAGTGTGCAAGGTGTGTTTAGCTAGGCTGACAAGGGCAAATTTCATTCTCAGCCCGTTCCTCCGTGCTTCCAGTGACACGTAGTACAAAATGGAATATATGCATGAGTGTAATCGTGTGTGTTTGTGTGTGTGTGTGTGTGTGTGTGTGTGTGTGTGTGTGTGTGTGTGTGTGTGTTCGTTTATTTACGTATATATGTACGAGGTGTGTCATTAAAGTTCCAGGACTGGTGTCCTAAAAGATGAATTTCAAACCCAAGCCACAAACCACCATATTTCCCCTTCAAAGTAATCTTTCTGGAGTATACAACTGCGCTCCCAACCCTCTACAGTCACTAATCTTTTTCTTACGTGCTTTTAAAATCATGTCCTCTGTTGCAGGTCGTTTAACAATGAGCGCTGAACAGCGAACAAACTTGAAGTTTTTGGTGCAGGTGGGGAAAACGCCGTCAGAAGCACTGGGTATGCTGCAAAAAGTGTACGGGGATGAGACAATGTCACGCTCACGTGTTTTTGAGTGGTGCAAGAGGTTCAAAGAGGGCCGGGAGGACGTGGAAGATGACCCCAGGAGTGGAAGACCCTCAACGAGTAGGAATGAGGCCAATGTTGAGCGTGTCAAGCAGATGGTGCGTGACGATCGTCGGTTGACTGTTCGAAAGATCGCAGATGAGCTTGGCATGAACCACAACAGCGTGTGGAAGATTATCACTGAAGATCTGGGCATGCGGAAAGTCTGTGCGAAGATGGTGCCGAGACTCCTGAACGATGACCAGAAGGGACGACGCATGCAGGTGTGTCAGGACATCCTCGAGCGTCTGGAAACTGAACCAGACTTGCTCAGGAGAGTCATCACCGGCGATGAGTCCTGGGTATTTGAGTACGACCCGGAGACCAAACGCCAGAGCCTTCAATGGAAGAGTCCGGCGTCGCCACGGCCGAAGAAAGCAAGGCAGTCCAGGTCCAGCTTCAAGGTCATGTTGATCGCTTTCTTCGATGTGAGGGGCATCGTCCACTGCGAGTTCTTGCCACAGGGCCAGACAGTCAACCAACATGTGTACAAAGAAGTACTGCGGCGTCTGCTTCGTGCAGTGCGCGAGAAGAGGCGGGAGTTGTGGCAGGGCAACTCGTGGCTGCTTCACCACGACAATGCGCCTGCTCACAATGCCCTGAGCATCAGAGAGTTCTTGGCCAAGAAGAACATCGCCGTGCTGGAGCAACCGCCCTACTCACCTGACCTCGCTCCGTGCGACTTCTTCCTCTTCCCCAAGCTCAAGGAGGTCATGAAGGGGACCCGTTTTGATGATGCGGACATCAAAAAGGCCGTGACGACGGAGCTGAGGAGCATCCCGCAAGAATCCTTCCAGCAGTGCATGCAAGCCTGGCAGAGAAGGATGGACAAGTGCATGCGGTGCCAGGGGGATTACTTCGAAGGAGATAACCTATAGTTTGTAGCCTGGATGTGAAATAAAACTTGTGTGGCACCAGTCCTGGAACTTTAATGACACACCTCGTATGTATGCATGCATATATGTACCTGTGTAAACATGTCCATACGTATGTAAAAGCAATAGCAAACATAAAGGCACCTTCAAAATCCCAGGTGTAAGCCGAATTCAGACTTGACACGTAACACAAGAGTGCGAAGAGGGTAATGTGAGGCTTTCATGCTCAATGCGACTCTCTCCGGTGAGTGAGTCCTTCACCTAAAATAATATAATAAATAATTAATGGAATTTAGGTTTAGCTGCTTAACTCCAGTTTGTTATGGTAAGTTAATGCGCATAATTATGAACTTTACATTCGCCTGTTGAAATTTGAGCCTCTGTCTTTTATTGCTAATGTAAACCCCGCTACCACTACTGAAAACTTTTCCCAGTTCTGGAGTTCATTTAAACATCTACATTTAAATACAACTGGTGAAATCTTGTTCAAGATTAGTATGAGGCGTCTAGTCATGACTTAATACTTTATGAATAGATAATTAGAATATTTTTTTTCACAAAAACATATATAGTTTGCACCGGTAACTGAGTTCAGTACTATTATGTATTTCTATACGAGTATGACGAAATTAGTCGTTATAAGGAGTTTTGGTGTAAAAAAAAAGAAGTACTGTGTCCATAAATAGACCACGATTATTTTAATGAGCTTTGATGGGATTTGATTTGTTCACAATTAGTACCATATATATATATATATATATATATATATATATATATATAATATATATATATATATATATATATATATATTATATATATATATATATATATATATATATATATATTATATATATATATATATATATTATATATATATATTATTACGGGTCCTCGTACCCGCTTCGCCAACCACTAATCTGTCTAACTAACCATCGGCTTCGAATACCGTCTCGACCACACCGTGGCGTTATCATTATGGACGAAGCTTTTGAAACACGTCTCGACTCGCGTCTCGATCGAGCTAATCGAGTTGACGACTGACTCGTCAGTCTCACTCGCTTCGCGCAGTTGGAACCATCTTCCTTCCTGCTGCCTGGCTTCGGTTACATCGACGTGAATTAGAAGAAGACGTGACGAACACTTACACACTACACACGTACACACACACACACACTCTTCATTACGTACACGCCTGAGCTACTTATATTTGTGTTGTATTTTGGGTATATTTGTTTTCCTTTATTGCTTATTATTTGGTACATGTTACATTCACTTTGTTGCTTATTGACTTGTATATGTTTCGTCACCCTTTTGTTTCCTTCATTGTTCATTAGCTTGTATATGTTATGTTAACTGTACATATTTACTTGAACTCAAGCGTTATCACTGTCCTAGGTAAGCTGCACGCGCTATGCCCGCTTCAGGTTGTGGATATTTAGTTTAATAATGGTTGTAAGTTTTTACTTCATACTCATATCACTACCTTATGCTACAAGAAAAGATACAACACACCCCCTAGTCAACCAACTTCTACTCGTGCTTGTCACAATATATATATATATATATATATATATATATATATATATATATATATATATATATATATATATATATATATATATATATATATATATATATATATATATATATATATATATATATATATATATATATATATATATATATATATATATATATATATATATATATATATATATATATATATATATATATATATATATATGTATAATTCTATTTATTTATTTATTTATAAGCTTCGCAAATATTAAAGAACAAAATAGTGGGAGGGAGGAAGAGACGTAGAAAGATGAGAGGAGGAGCGAGAGCGAGAAAAGACCAAAGATGCCTGAAGCGCGATGAGTGCTTGCCACCTCCCATTCAGTTTACTTTAAAAGCTCCGAGCGTATAGTTAATCTTCTTCCCAAACTAATTTTTTTTTTTACTTCCTCTTGTTCCCTCATGTTAAGTCAAACATATTACATAGTTGAAGAGTTCGTCTTGCCTATAGAATATCAGATCCTATCCAGCCCTTGTAGTCTGCTCACAATAATTTTCGAGAGATAACAGTTTCTGCAGAGCGTCGCTAGTGAGGAGTGAAGCGAAGCGAGCGGTCGGCGGTGATGTGTCACCACCCTGTCCCTTCCCTATGCCCACCCTTCCTCCCTTGTTCTTTTTATCATGCGACCTCACCCACCCAAGAGAGCGCGCGGTAGTGACGCTGCTTCCTTTTGTTCAGGCCGCATTGTTGCTAGTAGACAGAGTAGACATATCGTCATTTTTCTTGATACTGTGATTTTTTTGTTGTTGATAATAACATTTTTCTATAAATTTCCAACGTTATTGTGATTTCATACTTTATATCCATGTTGCTTGTTGTTGTTGTTGTTGTTGTTGTTGTTGTTGTTGTTGTTGTTGTTGTTGTTGTTGTTGTTGTAATAGCTGATGTTGGTGGTGGTGGTCGTGGTGATGGTTGTGGGGGTGGTGGTGGTGATGGTGATGATAATTTTTTTATATCTTTTCTTTTTTTTTTTCTTATTTGGAGTGAGAATATCCATAGCAGTAATTTCTCTCTGATATGTTGCTTTGTCGGACATTTCTTTGATTAGCTCTCGTGCTTGAAAAGTCATTATGTGGCGACAAAGGCAAAAGTGTTGATTTTATTTATTTATTTTTTTTAAGTTACGTAAAAACTACGACAAAAGATCAATTATCAATATTAGCAATTATACCTGTTAAGGTGTCAGTACTTCTATTATCATAAAAAAAAAAAATATTATATATATATATATATATATATATATATATATATATATATATATATATATATATATATATATATATATATATATATATATATATATATATATATATATATATATATATACTCGTATATATATATATTATATTATATATATATATATATATATATATATATATATATATATATATATATATATATATATATATATATATATATATATTTATATATATATATATATATATATATATATATATATATATATATATATATATATATATATATATATATATATATATATATATATATATATTGTGCAGTGCTTTTACTGTATATGGTAACTCTTTTTTCATGCCCCCTCTCGAGTTATGGTGTCAGTATTTCTATTATCTTGAAAAAAAAAAAAAAACTATTGTACAGTGCTTTTACTGTATATGGTAACTCTTTTTTCCTGCCCCCTCTCGAGCATCATAGTTTCGGCTTTAACTGAGGAGCTTTTATCACTCGCGCGCGACCTTTTTCTGACCCAGAATCGAAATGCGAAGTAACTATTGATTTCTTCTCCAGCATAGTTCTTAGAATAACAAAGTCACCTTCACACAACCGTGACATTACTCACTCGGCTATCCCTTGCGCTGCCTCCCACCCTTTACAATCTCCCAAAGCTTGCCCTCCCTTACCCCGCAGTGACCTTACAGTCGTCACCCCACATCTTACTCTTCCCTTCCCTCTCCCTGCACTTTCTCCCTCACTGTCTTATCTTTTTCCTTACTTTACCTTCCACGTGTTCTCTTTATTTTCTTCCATGTCTCCAATAAACCTCCCTTCTTTATTTTTTTTATTTATTTATTTTTTTTTTTTTTTTGTCCTAAGCACGGCAGTTCAATGCTCACAATGCTTCATCATAAAACAGAAAATATGAGAAATTCATTGATTAAAACAATAAAGAGAAACCATTGATATCGCTATCTAAAAGACTGCCATCAATTTTTACCTCCCTTCCCTTTCTTCTCTCCCACCATTTCCTCGTTTTCTCTTTCATCCACCACGTCTGTTCTTATCTATTCCCTCTGCCTCCTCTTCCTCCTCTCTATTCTCCTAAACCCCACTACCCTTTTGCCTCTTTCACCTCCCACCCACTTCTCTCCCCTATCTTATGTACCTCTCCCCCCCCTCCACCCTTGCTCCTCCATCCTCTGCTGACCGCCCGATAACGCTTATCTGAATTGCTCTCTTATCAGCACGCAGCCGGAGGGAGAGGCTGGTCTGGATGGCCAATACTCAGTCTGTGTGTGTGTGTGTGTGTGTGTGTGTGTGTGTGTGTGTGTGTGTGTGTGTGATATTGTAACGAGAGAGCAAATACGGTTTTACATCACACCATGTGAAGTAAATAAATGAACATATAGAAGATCAATACATATGTTATTATATGCATTACTGTAATACGTAATACTACATAGTAGTAGTAGTAGTAGTAGTAGTAGTAGTAGTAGTAGTAGTAGTAGTAGTAGTAGTAGTAGTAGTAGTAGTAGCAGCAGCAGCAGCAGCAGCAGCAGCAGCAGCAGCAGCAGCAGCAGTAGTTACTACTACTAGTAGTAGCAGTAGTAGCAGCAGCAACTACAGTGGGCAGTAGTAGTAGTAGTGGTGGTGGTTAGTAGTAGTAGTAGTAGTAGAAATAGTAACATTATTAGTATTATTGATAACGATAATGGTAATAATGATAATAATAATAATAATAATAATAATAATAATAATATCATTATTATTATTATTATTATTATTATTATTATTATTATTATTATTATTATTATTATTATCATTATTATTATTATCATCATCAACATTGTTTATCATTATTTTAAATGATTCGTATTACTATCTACGCTGTTGTTGCCGTCGTCGTCGTTGTTATTGTCGTTGTTGTTGTCATTAACATTGTTGTTGTTGTCGTTGTTGCTGTTGCTGCTGTTGCCGTTGCTGCTGCTGCTGGTGCTGGTGCTGCTGCTTTTGTTGTTGTTGTTGTTGCTGTTGTTGCTGTTGTTGTTGTTGTTGTTGGGTGGTGGTGGTGGTGGTGGTGGTGGTTGTGGTGGTGGTGGTGGTGGTGGTGGTGCTGCTGCTGCTGCTGCTGTTACTGCTGTTGCTGCTGCTGATGTTCGTGTTGCCAGTGCTGTTATATTCGTATATAACCAGCTATTGTTTTGGAGTCATATCAGCAAGATGCATATCGTGATCACCATGTAATACATATAGCGCAGTCAATGGTAATTAATGCTACATCCAGCCTAACTTCATAGAGTGCTGTGCATCTGCGGTGGATGGCTGTGACGCACGGATCCTTCACACTGAGTCGGAACAATGGATAGGTGTGTTGGACATGAAGTGGTTGCAAACAATTGCTGGAGAGGGGTTGTCGGACGTAGTGTAAATTGAGAGAGTCAGAGTTGTTTGGAAACTAGCGAAGTTTGTCAGGGAGGTCATATCACATTGGTGTTTTATTCATTTATTTTCAATATTATTATAGACTTTTTTCATGTGGAAGAAATAAGAACATAATTATTTTTAAGGAAATCAAAGTAAAAAATGAAGCGATAAGGGCTCAGAGTGTATATATACAGTGGCCCATCCAGAAGCATCAGTTAAGTTGAAGGAATAGTAAATCGTGAACTGCAAGAAAGCAGCGCACGGCTGATATTTGTACCTTAAGAAAAATTAGGAAGGTGTTAAGGATCACTGAAATTTCACTTCGAATCTAAATGCGAAACACACACACACACACACACACACACACACACACACACACACACACACACACACACACACACACACACACACACACACACACACACACACTTCTCTTCAGTGGCAGTATCCTTGCCTGACACTTTGCATGCTAAGGAGATTCGCGTTCTACTTACTTCACAAGGATTTTTTTACTGATGACCGAGCAATTAGTCTCCCTCTTCGAAACAAGGATTGGGGCTGTGATGTCTAATGTCAAAGTCTTACCAATAGATGAAACTACATTAACTTCAAACACTCAAGGGAAAGGACATGAGTAGTTATAAGGAGTCCATCACGTTATTCTCAAGACATTGTGTGAATCGCACCCATCCACTCATCCACCACCCACTTACCCATACACACACACACACACACACACACACACACACACACACACACACACACACACACACACACACACACACACACACACACACACACACACACACACACACACACACACGCACAACTAGAAAAACAAACAAACTGACGCATATCGTACTTTTTCAAGATCTTACTATTGTTTACATACTCTGGTTCAAATATCTGTCCCTTTGTAACTCTCTCTCTCTCTCTCTCTCTCTCTCTCTCTCCTCTCTCTCTCTCTCTCTCTCTCTCTCTCTCTCTCGTATGCATGTATTTATGCATATATGTATGTATGTATGTATGTATGTATGTATGTATGTATGCATGTATGTATAAAAATGTGGATATGTGTTTATATGTATGCATGTATGTATAAAAATGTGGATATGTGTTTATATGTATGCATGTATGTGTGTTGGTAGTTTTTTTTTTCTTTTTTTCAGAGTGCGTATGTATTTGTTTGTGGACTTGGCTTCCCTCTTATTGATTTCTGCCAATTTTTAAATGTCAAAGGTCACTTACTACCTACGTGCGTTTGGTGCGTTGGCTGTGTCTGACACTCATGACAGGGAAGGCACCACGCTCCCCCTATGTAACCTTTTTGTCTGGATGTCTATTTGTTGTCTGCCTGTCTGTATCTTTATCTCTCTCTCTCTCTCTCTCTCTCTCTCTCTCTCTCTCTCTCTCTCTCTCTCTCTCTCCTCTCTCTCTCTCTCTCTCTCTCTCTCAACACCCCTTTTATTATTCCATTACCTTCCACAGTAATCATGGAGCACATCCCATCTATTTCACCTCCTTATAGCTTCCTCTGCCTCGTTTACTGTCATTAGTCCCCGTTCTGTTTTTCTTAATGGTTTTTAAATAAGTTGAATAATCTTGAATAGTCGTGTAATTCAACGCCTATTTTTTTTTATTTATTTATTTTTTTTTTACTTTCTAGGGTTTCGAGATTTTTTTTTTTTTTTTGCACAGTAAACAACATAAAAACATGTTTACATTTGTTATTATTATTATTTTTTTTTATCAATTGACACTTTTTATGCTTTTTATTTAGGTCACTTTACGATCCCTCAGTTTTTTCCTTATTTTTTTTTTTTCCCAGGTTGGAGTGTAATTCTCTCTCTCTCTCTCTCCTCTCTCTCTCTCTCTCTCTCTCTCTCTCTCTCTCTCTCTCTCTCTCTCTCTCTCTCTCTCTCTCTCTATCTATCTATCTATCAATCTATCTATCTATCTATCTATCTTTATCTATCTATCTATCTATCTATCTATCAATCTCCCTCCTTGTATTCCATTTATCATTCAGTTTTCTTTACCCTTCTTTTCCCTTCCTCTCCCAGTTTTCTCTTTCTTCTCAATTGGTTTTCTTCCCTTCACACTTTCGTTCCTTTCGTTATGTATGTATTCTAACTTTTTATACATCTTCCGCTTCCTCCCATCACTTTGTCTTCTTTTTCCTTCCTCCCTACTTTTCCTCCCCTCCTCTTAGCTGCATCTCATTAAATGAATATACGATTTTTGCAGGAAGGGTGAGTGAAACTTGATGCATCGAAAAATTCCTGAAAAAATTCTAAAGTTAGTCTTCATAACAGTCTCTAACCTTAGAGTGACCTCCCTCCCTCTCTCCCCTATCACCTTGTTGAAAAATATATCTACTTCCCTTGACCTTAACGTCCCCCTCCTCTCGTCCCTAAAACTCCTCTCCACCTAAGACCTTCCTGACCCTTTAGCCTCGATACACACAACCCTCTAAACTCGTTACACTCAAGCTCAACACTTGTACAAAAATGTATCCAAACAGTTGCCAGAAAGAGCTTTGTGGCAGATTCCAGCCCTCAATAAAAATTCGAGCAACTAATGTTACCATAAACAGGTTACATCGTAAGAGATCCTCCTCGAAAACTGAACTTAACGCAACAATTAAGGGAAAAATGTTGCTCATAATGTTGAACACCTGAGAAATCGTTTCATAGATACCATAAAACGATTGGCGTATATTGTCGAACTTTATTATATTAATCGAATGACCTCAATGGCCTAGTGCTTCCATTTTTTTTTCTTTGTTCTTCCCGAAAAAAAAAAAATGTAACTCGGAACATTAAGTAAGATAATGGTAACCCTGAACACTATCGCGAAAAGCAACTACAGCTTCATTCTTAACCAATTCCTCTGTCGACCCCTCAATGACCCACTTGGAAAAACACACACACACACACACACACACACACACACACCTTGCATTTATCTCCCTTTCTCTGATAGCCTTATTACCCTTACATCCAGGCCTTACGAAACCCCAATAACCAGCCCGCCAACACCAAACAGCCATTCCACTGCCAAAACCACTCCCTCTTCCATATCTCTATCCCCCTTTCCTCCTCGACCCCAGCGCAACGACAAACAAGCATGGCCGCCTCTCCGTGAAACGACCGCCACTCAGAGAAACAACCCACAACGGAATGACCGTCCATTACCACGATCGCCGCATAAAGGAATGGAAGGGGAGCCAAGGGAGGTAAAGTGGGTTAGGCAAAGGAGGAGGAGGGAGGAGGTCGGGGGATTGGAAATGTAACTAGAGGAAAGGGGAGGGAGGCATGAGGAAACGAAGGGAGGGAAAGTGAAGATATTAGATCAATAAAGAGAAAAGAGAGAGAATGGGAGGAAAAGGGAAAGAAACGAAGGAACAAGTTAATTGGAGAGAAGAGAAAGGAGAGTTGCAGCGAGGGTCAAAGAAGAGAGAAAAGGTAGGAAGCGTAGAGAAAGAATAGAGAAAAAGGTGCAAGAAGCTGAGACAAAACACAAGGAGGAGGAGGAGGAGAAGAAGAGGAGAAGGGAGGCATTAGGTTTCAGTGAGCCATCTTTGACACTCCTCCTTTCCCCTGTTATCTCCTCCTCCTCCTCCTCCTCCTCCTCCTCCTCCTCCTCCTCCTCCTTCTCCTCTTTCTCCTCCTCCTCCTTCTCCTCCTTTTTCTCCTCCTCCTCCTCCTCTTTTTTTCTCCTGCTCTTCCTCCTCCTCTTCCTCCTCCTCCTTTTTCTCCTTCTCTTCCTCCTCCTCCTTCTCCTCCTCCTCCTCTTCCATTTACATACGTAAATAATTTTATGTTATGAATTAACTTATTCACTTAATGGCCAGCATTAAAAGGTTGTCACTAGATGTAAAGATAGACAAAATCCAACCATCAGATAGATAGGGGAACCACTTATTATACGTTGCTGATCAAAAGTTATTGTTTTCAATCATTCCAAGATGTTGCATCTACCAAATCCATTTATGTATTCGCGTCCTGACCTCACCATTAAAAAAAAAAAAATCTTAATCATAATATCAAACTTAAAAACATGATACCAATAATTATAATACTGATAATGGACATAAAAATATAATGGTAATAATGGTAATAATAATGATAATAATAATAATAATATTCTATTATTATTGTTTTTTTATCTATCACTATTATATATATATATATATATATATATATATATATATATATATATATATATATATATATATATATATATATATATATATATATATATATATATATATATATATATATTGATTATTTATTATCTATTATTATTATTATTATCATCATTATCATTATTGCTGCAGCTACAACAACAACAGCAACAACAACAACAATAATGGTTGTTTTTATTACTATTTATTATTATTATTATTAATATTTTTATTATTATTATTTTTATTATTATTATTATTATTATTATTATTATTATTATTATTATTATTATTATTATTATTATTATTATTACAATCATCATCATTATCATCATCATTGTCATCATCATGGGTGTAGACACGGCCGGGTGTTTGTGTATGTCTACATATGTTTCTTTCTCTGGGTTTGCGTTGGGAATAATAAACTCGTGGCCATCTTGTGGCGCGTCATTGTAAGGAAGGGTTCATAATTTTGGTAGTCGGCACCAGGCTGTCGTTATTCGTTGCTTGAGGAAAACCAAATTATTATGCAATGCAGAAGTCACATCAGGAATGTGCTCCGTCTTGATGTAATGGAGAGAGAGAGAGAGAGAGAGAGAGAGAGAGAGAGAGAGAGAGAGAGAGAGAGAGAGAGTATATTGTAGTAGTCCGACATTTTTTATCTGTAAATTGCTCTTAAAAAATTGATTGTCAAAATACTAAGGGATATACGTAGAGAAATCAAATGACCTACATACCATACTTGAAACACAACAGGCAGACTAGGTAGCGCCACACATACCATTCCCAAGACCCTCACCACAAAAGTTCAATTTTCTCCCCCCCCCTTCCCCCCTTCAAGTTGCTTGTATTATTCTATCAACAGCCTTCAGCTCTTATAAAATAGCGTAATTTTTTTTTTTTTTGATGGAAGAGAGTATGATATTAATTAAATTTACTAAAGTGAATAACATGAGTCTGTAGATATTTATGGACGTATTCTTGTTCAAGTATTCGAAAATAGAAAAATTATTTACGAAGAAGTGTGTGACCTTGTAACCGTGAATAAAACAAAACAGTGATGAGGGTGACATCTGTTGGTGGTGGTGGTGGTGGTGGTGGTGGTGTTTATTTTGCTACTGTAGCTGTTGTTATTGCTGTTGTTGTTGAATTTGCCATTAGTGCTGCTGGTGCTCCTCTTGTTGTTGCTGTTGTTATTGTTGTTCTTCTGGTTGGTGATGGTGTTGAATTTCTGCTGCTGCTGCTGTTGTTATTGTTGTTATTACTGTTGCTGCTTTTGTTGTTGTTGTGTTTGTTGTTGTTGTTATTATTATTATTTTTATTATTATTATTATTATTATTATTATTATTATTGTGGTTTTTGTTGTTGGTGGTGGTGGTGGTGTTGGTGGTGGTGTTGTTGCTCTTGTTGTTGTTGTTGTTGGTAGTGGTGGTGGTAGTGGTTCTGCAGCTGCTTCTTGATGTAGATATTGTTCTACTGCTGCTGCTGCTGCTACTAGTACTGCTACTACTACTATTACTCCTGCTACTGCTATTACTACTGCTGATAATAATGATAATAATAATAATAACAATAATGGTGATAATAATAATAATAATAATGATGATAATACTAATAATGATAATAATAATAATAATGATATGGATAGTAGTAGTATGTATTAGTAGTAGTATGTAATAGTAGTAGTAGTAATAGTAGTAGTAGTGGCAGCAGCACCAGCACTAGCAGCAGCTTTAAATTGATTACTCAACAAGCAAACATTAAACACCCTTATATGACATGAAATTCTCATGTCAGTATTATGGAGAAAAGTTAGTAGAAGGTTAAAAAGGGGAAGGAAGAAAGTAAGCATTTATTGTTGACAAAGGAATGGGAAAAAGAATAAAGGCAAGAAGAATAAAGCGAGCGAGAGTTAGGGAAGTTAGAAGTACATAGTTAGCAAGTACATAATTTAAGGAGAGAGAGAGAGAGAGAGAGAGAGAGAGAGAGAGAGAGAGAGAGAGAGAGAGAGAGAGAGAGAGAGAGAGAGAGAGAGAGAGAAGGCTGTTACACGACCAAACTCCACATCGTCCATCACCAGTGGGAAGCATCATTATTTACTCCGGGGATATCCCCCTCCCCTCTTTCCTACCTTCCTCTCCCTCTTGTCGCTCCCATCATTGCCCTCTCTCTCTCTCTCTCTCTCTCTCTCTCTCTCTCTCTCTCTCTCTCTCTCTCTCTCTCTCTCTCTCTCTCTCTCTCTCTCTCTCCCACTGTTCCTTCCTTTCCTTCTTCCTTACCTCTCCATCTCTTCCCCGTAATAACACCAAGGCCATGTTTACGAGGACATCTTTTCCTTTTATCAGTCCCCTTCATCTCTCTCTCTCTCTCTCTCTCTCTCTCTCTCTCTCTCTCTCTCTCTCTCTCTCTCTCTCTCTCTCTCTCTCTCTCACTCACACACACACACACACGAATAAAACCAATTAGTTATTTAATTGTATTTATTTCTTTTAATGTAGGAAGACGGAAAGTTGTTCCCAAACCTTCACAAAAGTTTTGTATAAAAATTAAGAGAATATTGCTGTTTGTCTTCACATTTACATTAAATGGGAATGAAGATGTCAAAAGTCACTCAAATAAAGCGTTACCAAATGTTGGATGTGAGTTTCGTACCGCGCTTGCACTCAAATATCTCGCTTGCACTCTCACATATCTCGCACCTGTGTGCCCATCAAGTCTGGGTATTCATTAAAATAATGCGCGTCTGTGTGCATAGTCTTATACTAGCGACATCTGGCATCACACAGGTCACCCTTGTGTTGGATTCGTCATCTAGCTTGGGCTTGCATCTGCCATCTGTTTTGTGAAGTGTCACCAAAAACTCTCAGCTCAGAGGAAAAAACCCTTTATTGATTACCCACTCCTTCAGTAACCCACTATTACCCGTGGACAAACACACACACACACACACACACACACACACACACACACACACACACACACACACACACACACACACACACACACACACACGTAGAGAGAGAGAGAGAGAGAGAGAGAGAGAGAGAGAGAGAGAGAGAGAGAGAGAGAGAGAAATATTCATGTGCCTGCATATTTAAGGTACATGGATAAACGTTATACCGTTCCGCGGTGGGAGGAAAGGAAACTAATGCAGCAGACCTAATGGAGAGGTGGAGGCGAGGCACGTACCTTATGCAGTGTAGTTATGAAGTAGGAAGGTAAGGATTTTGGTTAGTCATTAAGATATACATTAGTCGATGGGGAGAATATAAACATCAGGAAATAGTATGAGAGATTATACATGAAAATGAAAACAACAGTAACATAATGCTCTTTAGAAAATATATAAAGAAAAATGAAAGCTCGATATTATGCTTCTATAAGAAAATGAAAGAAGTCATGATATTGGTAGAAGCATTCTCAATCTAACCCTGTTGGTCATCGTGCCCACCACAACATCACGACTGATTCGATTCTGATGTACTTACGCTGCCTCCCCTTCCTCCCATACTACGCACATCTCTCTGATATTTTTTCTTTCTCTCTCATTCCTTTCCTCTTCTATCTGCCTCCTCTTTTGCCTTAACTGGTGTCCTCCTCCTCCTCCTCCTCCTCCTCCTCCACTATCTCCTGTCTTCTTTCTCTTCCCACATGAAAGTGAAAAATATGCAAGATCTTCCTCATTCACGTCAAATTTCATCTCCACATTTTTTTTTTAGCTCATTATTCCGTTCTCTTCCTTCTTTATGCTTCTTCTTTATGTTTTCCTCTTCCTCCTCTTTCTCCTCCTATTCCTCCTCCTCTTCCTCCGCTTTACTTCATTTCAGTCTCCTTCGTCTTTTTACCATTTATCTGTTCAGGAAGGTTCAGATGCATGATATTTGTCTTTACATAACTCCTTGCCTAATACTAATGGGATAATGACGTTGATGACGATGTTGGTGAATGACTCATTTTACCAACTACTTTCTTGACCATCAATACACATGGAAATAATGGGTGTGGAGATACATAAAGTTAAGTAAAATAAGCAGAAAAGAAGAAAAACAAGACCTGACTCCCAACATCCGTCAGAGAAGGAAGGGAAAGGCAAGTCTTGGATGGTGGAAAGCTTTTACCGATTTTTATTTATTTATTTATTTTTTTCCTTCCTGTTCTGGTTTTCATAAGATTGTCATAACATTCTATTCAAGGTATTAATTTATAACGTTACGTCTGTTTCGTGCTGGCGGCTGAATATATTTCTTGCAAGTGAATAAAACATTTAGCTCATTGTTATATATGTTATTATCTAATCTGATCTAAATTTGAGTCCTCCTCCTCCTCCTCCATTTGTTGTCTTTTTTTTCCTTCTTCCCGCAAGAGGATGAGGCAATGCAAGGTCTTCGTTATTCACTTCTTCAGCGGGGATTACGATGGAGGAGGGAGGAGGAAAGGAAGGAAGAGGAAGAGGAGGAGGAGGAGGAGGAGGAGGAAGAGGAGGAGGAGGAAAAAGAGGAGGAGGAGGAAAAAGAGGAGAAGGAGTATATGAAGGACGTCCTTCGAACGCTCTTCCTTCTGCTCCTTTCCCTTCCTTTCCTCTCCTTCCTGAAGACCTACCTTCACTTTATTTTGCTCCTCCATCCTAGGTCAAATTTTATCACAATTTTCTTAGTTCATTATTTTCTCCCTCCTTTATGCTTTTTTTCATCTCCTTCATCCTGCACCTCTACTTTTCTTCCTTCTTCTCACGCCTTTCTCCCATTTACCTGTTATGGAATACCTAATATTGATGGTACGAGTATTATGACGTTGATGACGGTTTTGATAAATGGAAAGGTATCTTATGTAATATTGTTTATCATTAATACGCAAGGAAATAATGAGTGTAAAAAGAAAACAGAAATGCTGGATTCCAACATTCCATCAAGGGAGGAGAGCAAAGAACCCACTTGGGAAGTGGAAAGCCGTCACCTGCTCTTTTATTTTTTTCAGCAAATTATTTTGACATTCTGTTACGGAGAGATGAGGGAGAGGATGAAGGAGATGAAAGAAGCATAAAGTAAGAAGGGAATAGTGAATTTAGAAAATTACACACACCCTTCACTCAAAATTCAAAATCAATATGGCAACTCCTACACCAGCCTCGGAGTCCCCATATGGGGGGAGGACCACAAATGTCCCCAGGTCAGACTGTTCTGGTATCGACCTAAGTGTCTTGACACCCCCCTCAACTTTTTCTTCATTAACTTCTGCAACATTCGCGGTCTAAGATTAATATATATATATATATATATATATATATATATATATATATATATATATATATATATATATATATATATATATATATATATATATATATATATATATATATTTATTTATTTATTTGTGTGTGTGTGTGTTCCATAAAAATAGATACAAATTTCGTGTGTCAAAATGACAGTAATCTAATTCTATGGTAATAATGATACCTTTTATGTTTCACATCAATGGTATTGTGTCCCGAGATAGCCCACCTTCATCTTGAGAGAGAGATCATCTTGAGAGAGAGAGAGAGAGAGAGAGAGAGAGAGAGAGAGAGAGAGAGAGAGAGAGAGAGAGAGAGAGAGAGAGAGAGAGAGAGAGAGAGAGAGAGAGAGAGAGAGAGAGATTCTGTGTGTGTGTGTGTGTGTGTGTGTGTGTGTATGAAAGGCACTGAAGAAAACATAGTTCATAATGTTGATTTCTCTTTCTCTCCTCCTATTAGTTTTTACTTAAATATATCCTTATTCTGCTCTGTTTTTTTTTTATCATTATTTCCACTTTCTTGTAATTAACAGCACTCTGTGTTGCAATAATGCATGGCCAATCCCCTAACTTTTATCTGAATAATTTTGAGTGTGTCTTCGTACTTATTTTAATACACCATAATCTATCTGACAGTATTAACAACTGTAACACTTTTATATAAAATCTGATATAATTTTTCTATACCCTAAACATCTCACTTATGCCATCAGTATTTCATATAATGTCATAATTTAGGTACCTAAACGACTTTCTTTTTTTAAGTTTTCGATTTTTCATTACGCTTCCCGCGTTTCGTTCTTCATAAATCTGAGATCCTTAGGAGGTTGACCACGTGCTTTCTCATTGGCGGTGAAACACTTGTTATTGCACACACACACACACACACACACACACACACACACACACACACACACACACACACACACACACACACACACACACACACACTTTCCGCAAAGAAATTATATCAGTATTACAAATTCGTTACCCCTCTACTTATGTTTTTACAACTCTCAAAAAATAATATGACATGTATCGTAACAACCTATTTCCCAGCTAATTCATATATGAAAGAAATACTCAAGGTAATTATGTACTTAAGTTTTTACCAGTCCTAAAAGCCACAAACAAACAAAAGAACGAGACATGGAACTCTTGCCATTTGGCCAGAAAAAAACAAATGTGGTAAATTTTGCGGTCATTTTATTGACAGGGGAACGAGAGAGAGAGAGAGAGAGAGAGAGAGAGAGAGAGAGAGAGAGAGAGAGAGAGAGAGAGAGAGAGAGAGTGTGTTAACATTAAACCGGCGGGATAGGAATGGAGAGGAGGAAAAAGGAGGTGGGGAGAAGGAGAACAGAGGGAGCGTTAGGGGAAGAAGAGAGAGGAGATCACCTGACAATTATAGTGACACCTGTGAGCTAGCAGGGGTTTGACACACACACACACTCTCTCTCTCTCTCTCTCTCTCTCTCTCTCTCTCTCTCTCTCTCTCTCTCTCTCTCTCTCTCTCTCTCTCTCTCTCATCACCCAAAGTGCCAGAGGACATAGGGGGTAACAGCGCACCCCCTGATTCCTCTCCTCCGTTACGCTGCCTCCTGATCTCCAGAAATCCCACCCCTTTGACAACTTGATGAATGAAGAGTCTGGTGCACACGTTTGCCACCTCCACAAGCCCCCTCTCGTTTTCCGCTTTCCTTTCCCAACATCGAAGTGCACTCCCTCTGCCTCCTTCTTTCCTCTATATTCATCTATACTTCCTGATATATTTATTGCACTTTGATATTTCAGTCCTCTGTGCATGTGCATGTATGTGTGTGTGTGTGTGTGTATATAGTCACACACACACACACACACACACACACACACACACACACACACACACTTCACTCCGTATATCAGTAGTCAGCGTCCTCGCCTGCCATTTGACAGGCGTAGGTTCAAACTTTGGCCAGGTCGTTAAATTTTCACTGACAGCGAGCTGCTATTGTTCCCTTCGAGCTAAGGTATGGCGTGTGTGGTGAGGAGGATGGGACCTCATCCTTATCCATGGATCAGTCTATATTAGCTCTAAACTCTTTCCTGGAGGGTAACATCTCGTTGTTACATACACACACACACACACACACACACACACACACACACACACACACACACACACACACACACACACACACACACACACACACACACACACACACACACACATTTTCCTTCCACTTCTCCCAGCATTAAAACTGTAGTTTTCTTTCATTTCGGAACTTCATTTTACTCTCATTTACCCTTCGTCCCACGTTTCTTCTTTCCTCCTTTATTCCATTCTTTACTCCCTTATTCTGTGAAAAGACAGACAGAGAGAGAGAGACAGAGAGAGAGAGAGAGAGAGAGAGAGAGAGAGAGAGAGAGAGAGAGAGAGAGAGAGAGAGAGAGAGAGAGAGAGAGAGAGAGAGAGAGAGAGAGAATAAAGTGTACTTCGGAAGGAGACGAGACCGAAAGGACTGGGTAGAGAACGATGAAAGACCTGAAGAGAGGGAAAGAGGAATGAATAGAGGAAAGGCGAGGAAAGGGAGGGAAGGAACCATAACGGGGGCAGGACGGCTTATTCCTTATTGGTGGGGATTGTGTTGTTAAAGCCTGTATTGTGTGTGTGTGTGTGTGTGTGTGTGTGTGTGTGTGTGTGTGTGTGTGTGTGTGTGTGTGTGTGTGTGTGTGTGTGTGTGTGTGTGTGTGTGTGTGTGTGTGTGTGTGTGTGTCGCATTTCAATTAATTGTTTGCTCAATTATCAGTAGTGATCTCGCGTAATGGAAAATAGGTGTTGCATCACAAAGGCCTAACACAGTGGTTCTCAGCCTTGTTTGTCCCATGCACCCCTTTCACCATATGTCAGAATGTCATTCGCCCCTCCTTTCCAAGACTCTCTGCCCCAAAAAAGTACATTCCAATAATATGCATATAATACTGAAAATCCTTTATTTTTTTTTTTTCATATTAGTACATATACATACATATGCAATCTGTATAGTATGTATATGTACATATACATTTACATACATATACAATCTGTGGTCGCAATACACCCCCCCTGAAAAAATGAAATTCCCCCCTTGGAGAATTTCCCCCTGGTTGAGAACCCTTGGACTAACATTAACATGTCTAAAATATTTGTATTCGTGATAATTTGGCGAATGGAAGATTGTTGTTCAATAAGACTGAGCTGGCCGTTGTTTGTTCAGCCTGTCTCTCAGTCATATTACCTCCATAATGCAGATTACTAAAATTTTGAGTGTGTACTCGTAACTTTAAAAATGTTCTTGTTGATCGCGATGATATATTACTGGTTATTGGAAATTAGCGATGAAGCAGGTTAAAGTTATTATATGTTGTATTGTTGTTTTTATGTTTATGTTTATGTTGTTGTTGTTGTTGTTGTTGTTGTTGTTGTTGTTGTTTTTTTGTTGTTCACGATGTTATTGTTGTTAAAATTATTATTATTATTATTATTATTATTATTATTATTATTATTATTATTATTATTATTATAATTATTATCAACATTATTATGTAATAGCTACCAGATAAATATACAGTGATTCTCAAAGTGTGTGCCGTGGCACACTAGTGTGCCGTCATTATCTCCTTGGTGTGCCGCGAAAATTTCGGTGGGATTTTGATTTGCGTACATAATATAATGAAATTATTGTAAATTGTAATTTATATTTATCAAGGGTAACTAATTATATATATATATATATATATATATATATATATATATATATATATATATATATATATATATATATATATATATATATATATATATATATATAT
>NC_087153.1:667500-675000 GCF_035594125.1 Scylla paramamosain | reverse complement strand
GAATCCATACTGATGAACAGAAAAATGTGAGCAGATAGATACTTCAAAAACTTACTGTTGATGATAGAGCCAATAATATTATATAGATTTCAAAAGAACGATGTCTAAGAGACTGAAGGAAGAACAAGATGGCTGAATGGCTGGATGTAATGTGTTAGCAAGAGAAGAGTGAAAATTGCTATAATCCTAAACAGCTATCCAGAAGAAGATAAACCCAAGGGATTTTCAAGTATACAGTGTAGAGAAGCAGTCGGGCTATTAAAGACACCTGATACTTCTGAATGAATAATATTCTTAAATGATTGTTTCAGTTTTTCATCTAGGAAAACATGCCAGTAATGTCTGAAACTGGTATATACTGTATTCCCATGAATAAGGAAATAGTGAAGCAGGACGTCGATAGACTGAAAAAAAATAGTTTGGGTCACTAGGTCTACAATGAATATAATCTTGCGTTTGCAAGACCATCAGTGAACCATTGGTTAATATCCTTAGAAAATTATTAGATTCAGGATAGGTGTTATTATGTGGAGACAAAGCGAGGATAAGTCCTATCTTTAAGAAAAGGGATGAAACTTTAATGTCAAACTATAGTCCAGTTCGGTAAATTACTAGCTGTAAAGAAGGTTAGAATTAATTTCGACAAGCATAATTTGAATAATATTGTGTTATGTACCTAAATTTTTGCAGCACGTTTGATAAGGTGCCTTATCAATGGCTTTTGAACAAGACTAGGGTGCATGAGAGTGACGATAATTAGTAGAGCGCCATAGGGATCGGCCTAAGGACAACAATTACTTTTAATATGCATTCGTGATATAGATAATGTCATTAATAACGATCGTGTCAATTTGCAGAAGACACGAAGGTACATGCAATCAGGTCGAATTCTCCTAGTCACCCTGCAGACCCTGCAGACATGCTTTAATAAAATCAGCGAATGGATAGATAGAATGTAAATGTTAGTAGTGAGAATCCAAACAATACACAATAAAGAATGAGGCTTTGACAAGATAAGAGTTACTTTTTAGTTCACATCTTCATCATAAGCTCTCCTTCACCGCCGCTGCCTACGCCTTCTTGTCCGCCATCTCCATCTCCGCCTCCGCCTCCACCTCCTTTCCGGCTATGTGACTGTGACCTTTCTGTGTTCTGCCACTCGCAATGAATAAACAAAGGCGTCGGCCAAGCTTGAAAGGACACGGAGACGGGGTGAGCTGAGGCCAATGCAAGGCAAAACCACAGACACACACACACACACACACACACACACACACACACACACACACACACACACACACACACACACAATGAGAGAGAGAGAGAGAGAGAGAGAGAGAGAGAGAGAGAGAGAGAGAGAGAGAGAGAGAGAGAGAGAGAGAGAGAGACGAAAACTTTCCACTTAACCACAGAAAACTGAAATACAAAAGACTGAGGGAAGAAAATACAAGGGGAAAAAATCAGCAAGGTACATAAGACCAAACAAGACTGTCAGGAAGACTGAACTCTATTAAGCGTTTCATCAGACGAGTTCTATACAGATTTGGCAAGATGTGTTTGACTTTGCAGTGGCGGTGAAGGTGGTGGAGGTGGAAGTGGAGGTGGTTGTGGTGGCGATGGTCGTGGTGGCGATGGTCGTAGTGCTGGTAGAGACGGGAGAGGTGGTGGCAGTAGAGGCGATTTTAGGAACTGTGGTAATAGAGGCAGGGTGACGATAATGTTGGTGGTGGTAAGACTAGCAGAATGATGGTGACAGTAGTAGTGGTAAGAATATGTCGGTTGTGGCGTAGGTAGGGGCGACCTTTGACCTGAATACGTCATTGCCAACATCTAGGATATCTCCCCCACCCTCTCTCTCTCTCTCTCTCTCTCTCTCTCTCTCTCTCTCTCTCTCTCTCTCTCTCTCTCTCTCTCTCTCTCTCTCCTTTGTCTCGATCTCAACATTTTCAGGCAGCTGTGACTTGAGGATAGGGGCGGGGAGGGGGAGGAGGAGTGAGAGGAAGCAGATACACCTGTCATCCACTACCTCTGTTTTCCATCATGTTTCTCTGTGGAGTTTTTTGCTCTTTAAAGACAAATTGTTCTCTCTCTCTCTCTCTCTCTCTCTCTCTCTCTCTCTCTCTCTCTCTCTCTCTCTCTCTCTCTCTCTCTCTCTCTCTCTCTCTCTCTCTCACACACACACACACACACACACACACACACACACACACACACACACACACACACACACACACACACACACACACACACACACACACACACACACACACACACACCAACACACACACGCACTGTCACTGTTATTCAGCCATTATAAAAATAACAAGCAGTAAAATACCAAGGCGTCCAACAAATAAGTAACGATGGTGATAGCGGCCTCACAGCACAGCCTGCCCCATACATCAAGACAAAGCTGCCTGTGTAATTAACCACCACCGCGCTGCTCAGAACAGGAGGAAAAAATGGAAATAAATTGTTAAGTAAGCCTGTAACATTTTCTGCTAATGGATTTTACTCGTCGTTCTCCCTGAAGATATGATATGATTTTTTTTTTTTCTCTCTCTCTCTTAATACCTTCCGCAAAGTAACAAATTCCTCCATCGCATTCATTTAACGTTATTCATCGTTTTTCCATTGGAATGTATCGACAGACCGGCGACGGAATGTTTATATTTCTCTCTCTCTCTCTCTCTCTCTCTCTCTCTCTCTCTCTCTCTCTCTCTCTCTCTCTCTCTCTCTCTCTCTCTCTCTCTCTCTCTCTCTCTCCACAGAATAAACTTCAGGAGATAATTTCAGGAAATGATTTTATTTTATCTATTTATTTATTTATCTGTTTACTTATTCTATTTATGTAATTATACGTACGTTATTTTTTCCCCCTGACGATAGTCTACATCAGCAATATACATTGACAAAAGCAATGTTGGTAAATTTAGTACCCTCTAAAACACTGCATTTTCTTTTTGTTAATCTATTTTTTATATCACGCCTCGCCTATAAACTTGCCTAAGCGGTTTTTTAATGAGTTTTCTCGGAATTTGCTCAGCTTCCAATTATAAAAGTTACATAGATAGTCACATAAATGTAAATTAAGTCTCCAGCATCTGGCAAACTGAAAATCATGAGCCGAGATTTTACGTTTGTGGAGAAATTGATGAAATCCTTCTTCGATTTGGTTACAACTCAACAATGGCCATATCATAGGAAACCTTATTGTATGATGCCTGATACGGAGAAAAGAAAGTCAAAAGCACTTCACTAAAAAAAAAAAAAAAGAAAATCTGTCGCAAGTAAAAATCACGATGTTTATATCCGCCGAGAGTGCTGTGTTCTGGCCGTCTCTGAATCACGACGCCCGTGATTCAGCTTGGCCAGCGTCATGAACATCTGCTTCCTGTAAATCCACTTGACGGTAAATGTATGTCTTTTCCATCCTTGCAATTTAATCTCATCATTAAATTCCAAATGTCTTCCCACAGGGGGTAAAAAAAAAAAAAAAGAGAGACAGAGAGAAAAATAACTTGAACTAATCATCCCAAATAGAGTGGTAGATGAGTGGAACGGACTCAGTAATCATGTTGTTAGTGCTAAGACATTAGGGAGCTTTAAGAAAAGATTAGATGGGTTTATGGATGGGGATGATAGGTGGAAATAGGTAGGTATATTTCGTGCGGGAACTGCCACGTGTAAGTCTGGTCGTTTCTTGCAGCTTCCCTTATTTCTTATGTTCTTATGTTCTTATAAAATACATAATCGTAATGGATGTAAAAGTTCCTGAATCCTATTTATATCTTCGTGTTTTTTTTTTTTTTCCTTTTTCTTTTTTAATGATTGTTAATAGATTAAATGTTTCCGCTTTAATTATGATCGATTATACTAAAAGTTTACCTAAGCACCAATTATAATAATTTTCTTGGTCCGTACTCTACCGCTTGAAGAGTCAAGTGCCTCGTACCTGGAACACTTCACGCGGACCTAACCAAGCCATCCACTAAAATAAATACATCTAATGAGGAAAAGTACTCACACGCTGCTTACCTTTCACTGAATTGCTTTCAGGGAGTAATGATGGAGATTGATGGAGAGAGGGTGGAGAGTGGAGGGATGGATGAAGAGAGGGGTCGAGGTAGTAGTAGAAGTGCTAAGAGGCAGTGAAGAAGCAGGTAAGACGCGTGAGGCTGTAACCTAATCGTGATATTCCTAGAGATGCAAAAAAAAAAGAAAAAAAAGTGTTATTTATTTGCTTGTTTTTATTTTATCTTATATTATCATTCTTATTTCAATGAGGTGGAAGAGGTCAGAAAAGAGAAGAAGAGAGGTTAGTAGGGCGTTGGGGTGGGGGGTGGGGGGGCAAGCGCGACACCTAGGGAATTCCTGTACGGTCGATAATGGGTCCTGTCACTTGGATTATTCAGAGCGACCTTTCACAGTGCGTCTGATGAAGGTTAGACTGCCAGCCTCCACCAACACTGCCTTACACCACAATCACCTCACAAATAATAACACGTTGCTCATTTCTTCTATACTCTTCATTCATATTCACCTGGTATCTCCACAACCATCAGCCATCACCACTCCCATTGTTCCTCTCATTATCAATCTCAAAAATTTATATTTCAGAGGACCTGCAGTAGGAGAGAATTTACTACTATATGTATCTGTGTGTGTGTGTGTGTGTGTGTGTGTGTGTGTGTGTGTGTGTGTGTGTGTGTGGGTGTGCGTGTGTGTGTAGATGTATTATAGGAGTAGACAGAAGAGACTTATCGCTACGATTAAGATACTTCCAGGGGCGTGCGTGTTTACATACGGGAAAGGCGGAAGATGCTACAAGCCTGATGCTCTCTCATTCCACTTCCTTTCGTGTCTCAGAAGCTGTAGCCTAAAGAAAATCTAAAGAAAATCCCTCTTACCATTGACAGTACACTACATGCTCTTCAGGCACCCACACAATTTACACATCAGAGTTATACTCTTAGACAAAAAGAATTATTCAACAGCGGAATCTCCTCTACCTACCTTCTCTCTCTCTCTCTCTCTCTCTCTCTCTCTCTCTCTCTCTCTCTCTCTCTCTCTCTCTCTCTCTCTCTCTCTCTCTCTCTCTCTCTGCCTTTTTTTTTTTTCGTTGTCCTTTGACTATGGCGCCAGCGGGCAATGCTGCTGCAACGCTTATGTTGGGCGTAGATGGTTGCCTTTTTCCTTATGGAGGCTTAATTAAATATTCGGCTCCTGTCCTTGGTGGCGATGCATATTTTCAGAATGATGCCTCTACAGAGGCTTCTGCCTCCTCTACAGAACTTCTCTAAGTAACTGCATTGGACTTAACAAGAAACACATGAGTATTTCCTTGGTTGCTCGGCGGTAGCTTGAAAAATGGCCAGCTCCCGACAGGAATCGGACTCAGATCCCGAGATCATAATTTCCGAGCACTTACCGTTGCAGGCTATGCTTGTAATACTTCACCCACCTCACCTTAGTAACATTCGCAGTCTTACTGAAGATCTGACCTTCAAGCAGTGGGACATCATCACACTTCCTCTTTATAATCCTCACTGAAAGCTATATGTCTGAAACTACTGATAGCAGACTTTTTTTTTATTCCCTCCTGCTTTCTATATCCTCAATTGCAAAACAAAGCTTGATGTGTATCTCTGGTCTAAGTCCACCGATTATGAAAAATTCTAACCATTTTCCTTTTGTTGAAATTTCGAGAATATGAAAATTATATGCTCACCGTCAGATTTCGCTACAGTCTTTCACATCTCTAATTTGGTGAACAAGACTTCAACTTTGGTATTCTTCATGACCAAAACTAATTAATGCAAGATCCTACATACGTCCCAGGAATTCCAGACAGGATGCGAGGGAACTAATTGCAATGCATTCTGTCCATGTAAGGACGCAATATGCCTTGTTATTTTTACATACATGTTTCTGGTAATCATAATACGCGTAATTCCTTGTACGAATATTTTACATGATAATGGTAGCATGATGAGTAGAGGCAGTAATTGCATTAGTAATAACAGTGATAACAGGAACAACACTATCTTCTTCCTTCCTTTTTAGTCTTGTATTTATGAACGTAGCTTTTCGAGAAAAAAAAAAAATGCCAATTTTCAATAACATTTTTAACCCTTCCAAAAATTTTGAACTTTATACTATATAATTTGTTCTGTGAATGTTCCGGAAGCCAATTTTTCGGAACCACATACCATTGATACCAGATTTGATACATTCCTCTTATGAAACAACAAAAGCCAGCAGACAAAGCAACTGCCATCACTTTTCGTTCCGGCTGATGAGTGAGCTCGGTCTTTCATTGCGCTTCGTCTATCGACCAAAGAGAAGACACACAATGAGAAGTGGCAAAAAAAAAAAAAAAATGTAAATAAATAAATTACATATATGTATATGTATGTGTGTGTGTGTGTGTGTGTGTGTGTGTGTGTGTGTGTGTGTGTGTGTGTTATAATTTGCACAAAGGATAAAAATAAATCTAATAATAATAACCATCACAATGAATTCCATCACATCTTTGTAAATTTTGTGCTTTTGAATTATATCCAAGTAATTGTTTTTTGTTTTTTTTTAATTCATTAAGTCTCACCATAAATAATATAACCTGATGGGTTTCGAGAGACCTTTCAACTTAAAATGGAAAATAAAACTCTCACTGGCAGAGAAATATTTCATATGGGTAATATATGTCGTTTGAAGATGAATATTTAAAACTCACAGTCTTTGTTTAATTTCGAATGTAAGTTTGTGGGAGTTGTGTGGTGGTGATCGCGTGAGTGAGGGGAGTAGCGGCGGTGGCGAGGGTCACGGCAGTTGTACTGGTGATGATGGCGGCGGTGGTGATAATAACAACCTCATTGGTGGTGCTAAGGATGAGTATGATAATGGTGAGGGTGGTGATGGCTATAACACAGCTGCGTGCGCACACACACACACACACACACACACACACACACACACACACACACACACACACACAGATCTGGAAAAGGGGACCTTGGAAGAAGGCAGTTACACATTCTCTCAATTCGTAGAAAACTTTATATAACTCCACGTTGGCCTTTCATGTGTTCCGGAAAGGAGGAGGAGGAGGAGGAGGAGAGGAGTTTGTAAATGGTGTAGGTGGAGAGGGAAGGGCAACAAGACGATAACTACGACAAGGCTGATTAGAGGGAGTGAGTAGTACACTGGCGACCAGGTCAGGCATCCGAGAGACACCTGCACGGAATACTGGATCAAGCTGGCCTACATGTGAGAGAAGGAGAGAGAGAGAGAGAGAGAGAGAGCGCCTATATGTTCGTGACGGTTGTGGGTTAACGGATCATTTGGCTCTAATGAGACTTCAGTAAATATTGACTCACTCATTACTAACACCACTCTCTCTCTCTCTCTCTCTCTCTCTCTCTCTCTCTCTCTCTCTCTCTCTCTCTCTCTCTCTCTCTCTCTCTCTCTCTCTATATATATATATATATATATATATAT
>NC_087153.1:637500-662500 GCF_035594125.1 Scylla paramamosain | reverse complement strand
GAAAGAAAGGGAGGAAAGGAAAAAAAAAAAGAAAAGTCATACTCCTCGTCTCTCCCTCGCTTCCTTAGTTCCCTTTAGCGTCCCTTTTATGTATAATAGAAGGGAGGCGTAAGGGAAATGCGTAATTACTTTGAGTTGAAGAGTGAAAAATGAGAGAGAGAGAGAGAGAGAGAGAGAGAGAGAGAGAGAGAGAGAGAGAGAGAGAGAGAGAGAGAGAGAGAGAGAAGGTCTGTGTGTGTGTGTGTGTGTGTGTGTGTGTGTGTGTGTGTGTGTGTGTGTGTGTGTGTGTGTGCGTGTGCGCGCGCGCGTACGTGTCTGTCTTTCTATATGTTTGTATGTCCGTCTGTCTGTGTTCGTGAAAGAAAAACAGAAAAGTAAAAAAAAAATCTCCCAGAAAATATGTATAAGAAAATGGAAAACATTAATTACAGATGAAACTGAATTACTCACTATATAAATAATACAATTACTAATGAAATCCACGTAACTAAATGGACAAAATAAAAAAAAGAATAATTTTTGTTTTAGTGTGTCTACTGCTACTGCGTCAAGACAGGTAGACTGATGCCATTACCTTGATCACCTCACGCAGGGGGCAGTGGGGGAGGACAGGAATAGGGTAAAATAAAGGAGTAGGGGGATGAAGAAGGGGAGGGTTAGGAGGAGGAAAAGAATGGAGGGGAAGGAGGGGGGAAATGGGGTATGAGGAGGATGGGACATAGGGGAGAAAGTGAAGGAGGAGAAAGACGGGGCGGAAATAGGCCAAAGAGTAATGGATTTGGGGGAAGTAAATCAGGCATCTCTCTCTCTCTCTCTCTCTCTCTCTCTCTCTCTCTCTCTCTCTCTCTCTCTCTCTCTCTCTCTCTCTGATCTGTTCATCTGCTTATTAATTCAATACAAGTACAGCTTACTTAAATGCGTGCAGTCATAATATTCCTTAGTTTAAAATAATGCTAATGATATGACGATGACAATTAATACGAGATGAGACATCAAAAAGCGCATCCTTACGGCCCTGTATAAGTAAAAGGGGTGGCAACAACATGGACGCAGCAGTAAGAACGGAAAAGGCAGGAAGAAACGTGGAAGACTGCGGGAAATGTGAGAGGTTGCGGAGAATAGAAAAAAAAAAAAAAAAACGAATAAAGATGACCAACAACAACAACAACAACGACGACGACGACAAAAAAAAATCAGAAAGAGAAAAGGAAAGTCATAGGGAATGCAAAACTATAATTAAGCAGAAAAAACGGAAATGTGAAGGATGGAGGGGTAGTAATAGGGCGCAGCAATAGAAGAGACGGTAAGTAGGAAAGCTGGAGGAAGAGAAGACTAGAGGTGAAGGAGTTAAGGCTCAGGGATCTCATTAAATTATTCCTCTTTGCCCCTCAATGTCTACTGTCGTTCCCTTCCCCCCTCCAGTCACCTGGAAGGCGTCCTTCCCCCCGCCACCCAACATCCTCTTGACAGTATTCGGAGCCCCGCGCTCATTGACTCTAGCCCAATGAGCTCCGTCAAGCCCGTGGTCTCCAATAATGTTCGTGTTCTTGACCTTCCAAGCTAAACAAACTCTTCAGAAATTTCATCCGAGCCTTCGTCGTTTTCATTGCATTTCTTTTTCTCTTCGTCATCTCGTGTGTGTGTGTGTGTGTGTGTGTGTGTGTGTGTGTGTGTGTGTGTGTGTGTGTGTGTGTGTGTGTGTGTGTGTTTGTTGTTTCATCGAGTGTGATAACATTTTATTTTTACTTTTTTTTTCTTTTTTTATTCATGGCAGTTTTTCTCCCTGCACAAATTAAGACGTTACTAAATATAAACTTTTTAAACAACATTAAGAAATAGACATGGCAGCATAAAAGTCTTATTATAAAGACGAAAGAAACAAATGTTTGCATTAGCAATAATATTTCAGGACCGAGTGAAAAGATGAAGCATTTTCTTTACAGATTCAGTGACCCTTTATTTTCTTTTCTTACTTAAAACATCGTGAGACGTCGCATGAATGAGAGAGAGAGAGAGAGAGAGAGAGAGAGAGAGAGAGAGAGAGAGAGAGGTGACAAGATCTTGGTGCTATAAAAGAGAGACGTGAACATTCTTGCTCCTCGCGTGTCAAGTTTTATAATTTATCTTCCTCTTCCTCGTAAGAAAAATACTTCTTACAGACTTTGAATTCAAGTTTACTTATGCGTTTATAATTCAAATTAGATTATAAACGTGAAGTTTTAATCTTTTTAACGCGAGGAGTCTGAAAAGAGAGAGAAGTCTAGAGTTTTTATGGGAAGAATAAAAGAAAATATGTTGACTTTTATACTCCTTCCCAGAAAATAATTTATTATGAAAATGCATTTACTAAAGAGATATAAAAGGGTTAATTTAATAAAAAAAAAAAAAAGCAGGGAAGAATCCTAAATTCAATGCTGCGGAGAATGACGTGACCGGCAAGAAAAGTGGGTGACTCTTATCCCCTCAAGACCAACACTCAAAACAATTCCTGGGAAAATATAGTGGCTATTTGAAACTTTTTTTTTGTCACTTCTTCCTGGTGTTTGGAGGACGAGAGTGGTGAACGAGGAACGTGAGGCTGGCCACTCAGCCACACAACTAAGTACTCTCAACCAACTTGTCAGCTAACAAGCAAGCAACGGTCAACCGGTCACTTAAGCCGCAGAATTAACCAGTCAGCAATCCAGCTGCCTCGCCACTTTCGTACCAATTTCACCTGGCTTGCACAAATGTCTCATTGCCCAATCCTTTTGCTTCATCTTGAGGATAATCAGTGTCGCCCGGAGAGTTCCCGTCACAACATAACAGAGAATCATTTCTTTTTTTTTTTTTTTCATCACCATGTTAATAACAATAACAATAATACGAGTACACACACACACACACACACACACACACACACACACACACACACACACACACACACACACACACACACACACACACACACACACACACACACACACACACACACACATATATATATATATATATATATATATATATATATATGTATATGTGTATATATATATATATATATATATATATATATATATATATATATATATATATATATATATATATATATATATATATATATATATATATATATATATATATATATATATATATATATATATATATATATATATATATATATATATATATATATATATATATATAAAATTTTGCATTTATTGACTTCTTTAAAGTATTTTCTTTATACCTTATGATTGTTCTTTTTACTTTTATAATTTGGCTTATGACTTCACCGAAGCTAGTCATATTGTGATATTATACTTATAAGTTAATTTTCTTTTTATTATTATTATTGCTATTATTATCAATGTTATTATTATTATTATTATTATTTATAATTTACATGTGAGATCGCTTTGTGTTGGCGTGTCGTCCCTCGCGCCCCCCTGTTGTTCGTCAGTCAGTCGACAGCTAGCTTCCGGGCTTATGAGCGAGTTACGTACAAGTCGCAGTTGCGTTTGCTACACACTCTGTACCGCAGATTCTGTTATTATACTGAAGATCCTAAGCAGTGTTTTGTGTTTCCCTGCTGACCTGGACAAGCGGATAAAAAGAGTTTTTTGGCCCCAGTACATAACTGAAAATGAACTTATAAATATACTATCACAATATCTAGATCGCGATTTCGGGTTTCTTAACCCTTCTTCAGTAGCGTGTCGTAGCTGAGGTGGGAAGGGCTGGAGTCGCTTGACTTGACGTTGATATGTGGGGCTTGAAATCCACACGGGCTATGGATGGCTCGTCTGTGCTGGATGTTCTTAGCAGCGGCGCTGGTGTCGCTTCTTCTTCCTTGGTGCTGAAAGTGACGAGAAGTTAGAGAGGGGCTCCTCGTCGTCGTCGTCACTCAGGAGGGGGCAGGCCGTTGTTGTGGTTGATCTCAAGAAGACGAAAGACGAAAGGAACGGCCGATATCAGACATGCCGACTTCTCAAAAACCAAAAAAACCCGAGTCAGGAGACATGAGTTTCTGGTGCCGTCGTGAAACGCCGGCCTTTACATGTGCTGTGGTTGACTGCACGAACATGTTACAAAAGAAGATCCAAGGTATAAAAGGATGGCTTGTATTTTCAAAGAAGATTTAAACTACCGATCTATAACTTTGATTTCTTATCTTTCTTCTAAAAGTATTCAGTTTATCTTCGAGAGGAAGATTCTGAAGCAGCCATCTGCTTAGAACCTCCTGTCTGACAGTCAATATGGATTCCATAAATGAAGATCCACTGGTGATGCTACTTTTCTTACTGAATTTTAGTCACCTTCTCTTAAGGAATTTGATGAAGCCTTACAGACATAAAAACTTTTGATAGAGTCTGATAATCAATATCCAAGCTTCCCTCAAAAGGTTTTATGCACCTCTCTGCACCTTTATCACAAGTGTCCTTTCAGGCTGCGCCACTGCTACAGTGGTACATAACCACTGTTCTCTTAAAGCTCTAAATCTATTAAAAGTGATGTTCTAAGGAGTTTTGTCCTATCGCCCACCCTACTCCATATCATTCAAAAATTATCTTAATCAAACTTTTTATCCATCTCTATGCCCAACTCTTTCACCCGACACACGCATCTTCTGATCTTTTAGTTATTTCAAACTGGGACAAACTTTGCGCAATTCATTGCCTTAAAAACTCATTATTTTCGACACAACCTTGCAGTCAACTATCCTGTCTTCTGTGATACTCAGCTCTTCCTATCTTTGCACTGAACATATCTGCACTGTCGTTCACTGAAAATATCGACTGGAAATTTCACATTGCTTCTCTTGTTATAAGAACTTCCATGAAGTTATGTGTTATGCGTTCCCGCCAATGCTTTTCCTCCTCCCAGATGCTTGATTTATACAGGAGCCTTATCTCTCCATGTGTAGAGTATCGCTCTCACATCTGAGGAGGGTCAGCTCATACATTGGTTCTAATCAGACTGGAGTCAAAAGCTTTTAGCTTTTCATTTAACCTATTTCTTTTCTCTAACATACTGCCTTGATTCTCATTCACTGTCACAGTGCTGTATCTCTTACTATCTTCTGCCGTTACTTCTATGGTTACTGTTCTGAATTTGCTAACTGCATGTCTCCCTTCTCTTCAGCGGGTTCGCTACGCAAGACTTACTATTTATTATCAGCCTTATTCTGTCCACCTTACTAATGAGAGATTTAACCAGTATCTTCGCTCTTTTATCCTTTTGACTGGTAAACTCTGAAACTCTTCCTGTTTCTGTATTTTTTCCCTATCCATGACTTAAAAGTGTTTCAGCAGAGGAGTATTATATCACATCAAAAACAAAATTGCCGTTTTTTTTTTTCCAAATCTGTTTGTTTCGTTTTGGGGAAATGCATTATTAGCGGGTCTTTTCTCCGTTTACTATTGTTTTGCTCTTGGATAGTTTCCTTAATGCTCACACACACACACACACACACACACACACACACACACACAGAGAGAGAGAGAGAGAGAGAGAGAGAGAGAGAGAGAGAGAGAGAGAGAAGTAATTTGTGCAGTCTTATAAATTATGGCAGCGGTAAATCTTGTTTGCTTCATCACGGCAGAAAGGTGTCTCTTAGATATTCATGTTTTCTTTGTAGCCTCTGTGCTCCGTCTCAACTCCAAGACACGTCAATAATAACCCATTAAAGTGATATTTAAGCGTTTTACCGGCTCTTACTGTAGCCTTGCTTATCCCCTCTAATGCACCTCCATTTCTTGTCTTTTTCCTCCTCCTCTTATTGTCCTTTTCGTTACTCACTTCTTGCATTTTCTCTATCTTCCCCTCATTCTCATCATTCTTCTTTCGTCCTTTTCTCCTCCCTCTTCGCTTATAATTTTCCTTTTCTCTGTCTCTGTTTTCTCACACTTCACAATCTTGATTCTGCCTTATCCACCCAATTTCTATCTTACATACTACACCCTCCTCCTTCACCTCCTCTTCTACAGTCATCTCCTCCTCTTTCTTATCTCGTTATGTGGATGATCTTGAAGAATTTGACGGAACTGTCGTGCAAAGTCTCAGGCCATACTTGGATAGGGATGTTATACTTGGTCACATTCTCCGCAAGGGGTCACGATGAAGCCACTGGGCAGCAGCAAAAATTCATTGGTTCCTCCCCATTTTGAGTACTGCATGCAGTTTTGTTCTCTCTCTCTCTCTCTCTCTCTCTCTCTCTCTCTCTCTCTCTCTCTCTCTCTCTCTCTCTCTCTCTCTCTCTCTCTCTCTCTCTCTCATTATTATTATTATTATTATTATTACTATTAATGTTGTTGATATTATTGTTATTATTATCTTATCCATCTTCTCTTTTTCATCCTTACTTTCTTTCTTTCCTTGCCTTTTTCCTTCTCTTCCTCCATCTTCTTCTTCAGTCATGTCATTAACATATCTTTACCTTCTAGCGTCGTCCACTTCGCAATAGTTCCAAGTTTCAAAAACAGATTGTTCAATTTTTCGTACTCCAGTACATAACTGAGATATTATCCGATATTCTAAAAATCTGCAATCGAAATTCATTTGCGTTTATATATGAAATGTTGCTTGCTAAGGTTGCTGCTGCTTATGTAGTACCTGACAGAAGTAACAATTGTGATAGTCATTACCTCTTTCCTATGACATCCCTTAGTTTCTCCACACTACATGGTATGCTTTTTTTCCTGCTAGTTCTGGCTCGGGGGAGCGGCAGGTGGGGAGAAGCCTTTGTCTCTCTCTTATTGTATAGTCCCCACAGAAAGCCTCATAATGATCAACATGGCTGCTGATGTTTGTTCTTTCCCTAACTTCGTTTTCTGTGTTCCTCCTCTTCCTACTCCTAGTCCTTCTCGTCCTCGTCCCCATCCCTCTCCTTCTTCTTCTTCTTCTCATCATTATTATTATTAAGATTATTATTATTATTATTATTATCATTATTATTATTATTATTATTATTATTATTATTATTATTATTATTATTATTATCAATGTTGTTGATATTATTATTATTATTATCTTATCCATCTTCTCTTTTTCATCCTTACTTCCTTTCTTTCCTTGCCTCTTTCCTTCTCTTCCTCCACTTTCTTCATTCCCATTCATCTTTCATCTTCCCTCCTCCTCCACGAGCCTCTAATCTAGTTTCGGCCATTACCTCGTCCCGTAGCCCCAGCCTATGTTGACACTCGACGTGGTACGAGAATTTCCAAATTTCTCGTTGTTAGCTTCACCTTATTCTTTTATAATGATAAGAATTATTATTATTATTATTATTATTATTATTATTATTATTATTATTATTATTATTATTATTATTATCATTATTATTATTGTTGTTGTTGTTGTTGTTGTTGTTGTTATTATCATTTTTATTATTATTATTATTATTATTGATGTTGTTCTTGTTATTATTATCATTATTATTATCATCATCCTCATTATCATCATTATCATGATCATTACAGGGTCACAAAGAAAGAATAGACAAAAGATCTTCTCTCTTTAAGGCTATTATAATAAGCTAAGGAGAACAGTTCATTTTCTTAATTGATTAGTGAATGGATAAAGAAAGATGATGAGATTCTTGCTTAGCTGCTTACCTCTCTCTCTCTCTCTCTCTCTCTCTCTCTCTCTCTCTCTCTCTCTCTCTCTCTCTCTCTCTCTCTCTCTCTCTCTCTCTCTCTCTCTCTCTCTCTCTCTCTCTCTGGTGGGTCAGTAAACAGTCTGGATACAATAAGTAAATTAGAGAATATCACAAGGGAACTTTTCGTTAGTGATGATGTTATCCCCCAACTTGAGAAAAGCTGTGTATTAAGGATGTGTGTCTGGCCGCCGCCGAGGCTTGCAAGTGACTAGCGACGCTGCGACACAGGCGGTCAGAATTTGGAGTGTGGGGAAAGAATCAAGTGAATGTCTTTTCATAAAGAGGCCAGAACAAGCTGGTACACACCAAGAAACTAAACACGCTCTCTCTCTCTCTCTCTCTCTCTCTCTCTCTCTCTCTCTCTCTCTCTCTCTCTCTCTCTCTCTCTCTCTCTCTCTCTCTCTCTCTCTCTCTCTCTCTCTCTCTCTCTCTCGGAATGATTGAAGTTCTTTTGTAAAAAAATTAACATACCAAAAAAATGTAAATGAGCGCGAAACATTTTTAGTGCTATAAACCTTTATCTGTCTGTGTGCTTGCCGGTTTGTCTCTTTCTGTGTGCGTGCCTGTCTGTCTGTCTGATTGTGTATCTGTCTCAATATTGTATGTATTACTTATTATCCTTCTCCTCGTCCTCCTCGTCTTCCATCACCTTTTCCTTCTCTTTCAATATATAGTTGCTATTAACTTATATAAGAATATATAAAGCACTTGGTGAGCACATATCTTCATCATCACAATACAGTAATATGGAAACTCACATATTCTCAATGGTCTTAAGCTGTGGAAAAATCTGGCGGAGCTAAAAAGAAAAAAAAAATATTGGACCCATATACAGATCTGGATACGTCTCAAAATCTTATCAATCGCTCCTTGGCTTAAGGCCAAAATTTCCCAAAACTTTATTGGAATTTGTTCATAGTTTTTTGTAAATGTTTTGGCAGTACAAAGACAGGCGGACGAAACTCTTCTCATTATAAGAACAGCACTACGTATGTAAGCTGTTTCTGGAACTTGCAGCGTAGATAGTAGGATTTCTGTGGCCTCCTGAAACAGTATCGTTAGGATCGACAGGTCTGTCGTAATTTTGTTTTTGCTTTGTATTCTTAAAACTTCCCCATCCATACACCTTATCGACTCACTTTGTCTTTTACCCCCTATGCTGTCACGTATACAAGCCCTGTTCCTCCACCTTCCTTCCCGTCTCTTGCCTGAGTGGTGAATCCTACACACACACACACACACACACACACACACACACACACACACACACACACACACACACACACACACACACACACACACACACACACACACACACACATATCTGCTTCTGACTTTCTCGCTGGTGGCGCTTCAGTACATTAGGAGAAAATTGAATATATAAATAAATAAACAAATAAATAAATAAATGAAAAAAATAAATAAGTAAATAAGGAGAGAAAGACATAGAGATAGAGATAACAATTAATAGGAAGGATGTTATAAAAGGGGGTAAGATTTTCATCGTAAAATGATAAAGAAATAGTGGATTAGTTACATGTTCAGTGTAAGTTTCGCAGGTTGCTGACGTAACTGAGGACAGCTGGGTCATATCACGGTAGAGGGAAAAGCAACAAGGAAGCGCTTTCCTTATATATTTGCTTGCCACTGCAATCTCACATATAACCACGAAAGATGGACAGGTAGGAAAGAAAATAAATGCACGCTGCATCTAAAATAGCATTTAATCAGTGAAATAAAAAAAAATGAAAAGATTAAAACCACAAATACGGAAAGCCAAGAGGATTACATTTTTCAAAGCAAAACCTATAAAAATATCACATGGAGAAACTGATTTAGTTAATAGTCACGTGAAAATAAAGATAATAATAAAATGTAAAATAATAAGCAGGCCATTAGAAATATTTACTAAAATGAAATGAAAAAAATAAAATAAAAAAACAATGAAACAGAAATTCTAAAAAGAAAGAGGAAGAAAAAATACATGGAGACACATCCAAATGAGAGGCAGATCCCCAATCAGCGTCGCCGTCCTTGCCTCACGTCCAGTGCACACACCAGGCACGGGAGCGCCCCACCTCCCGCACCTGTGTTCCCACCGATCCCAACACAAAACAACCCACATCGCCTCCCTTTGCCCCTTTACGTTATCGCCAGTCCCCAGACAGTCCCCACATCCCGCTTTCAGCCCGCAGCAGCTCCATTCCCCATCCATACCTCACCCCGCCAATCCCATTAATGAAAAAGGGGAAAAAAAAAGAGGCAGGCGCCTAATTGTAGCTACCGCAGCGGCCATCATTAAGAGAAGGTTCGACTTGAATCCAACGAACCGCCTTTGATTTTTAAAGGTACCACCTCCCCCAAGTTTAGAATCAAGGCTTCCAACAGAGTTTTAAAGTCAATAAAATAAGAGGAGGATACAGGCGAAAAGGAGTGATGAAAGTTGGAAAATGAATAAATTATTAATATGAAAGAGATAAAGAGAAAAGATTACAAAAAAAAAAAAGATAGGAGGCAAAAGATGGAAGGATGGAGGAGAACGAAGCAATTGGGTGATGTAGGATAGAAGGCGTTAAAGAGAAGGAAGGATAAGGGAAGGGAAGTTTGTGATCAGGGAGTTTTTTGCGACTTCAAAGAGTGGTTCATTCTTCCCTTAATGAGATTTTGTGATCATCGGGGCTCATATGATTGGAGGCTTTACTATACTGCTGACGACACAGGAGAGAGAGAGAGAGAGAGAGAGAGAGAGAGAGAGAGAGAGAGAGAGAGAGAGAGAGAGAGAGAGAGAGAGAGGGGGGGGCAGGGTCAAACACAGGGGTAGGCTATCAAGGTCATAGCAGGTCATCTCCGGAATTGTTAGGTCGTTTGTCTCCAGAGGCCAATCATACCACGAGAGGAGGAGGAGGAGGAGGAGGAGGAGGAGGAGGAGGAGGGGATGGAGGTGGAAGAGGAAGAGATGGTGGTAAAGGAGGAGAAGGTAAAGGAGGAAGAGGACAATGACAGCGAGAAAAAGGAGAAGGAGGAGGAGGAAAGGGAGGAAGAAGAGGAGAAGATAAAGAAGAAAAGAACAACAACCACAACAAAAACAAGAAAAACAAGAACAAGAAGAAAAGAACAAGAACAAGAAGAGAGGAAGAAAGGAGGAAAACAAAGGAAGGCGAAGAAGCAAAAGGGGTGAAAGGATAGAGAGAAGGAGGATATAAAGAAAGGAGAAGAAAGGATGAAAATTAAATGAGTAGAGAGAGAGAGAGAGAGAGAGAGAGAGAGAGAGAGAGAGAGAGAGAGAGAGAGACGTACGAGTATATGTCCGCGTCCAACACATATTAATCTCTCTCTCTCTCTCTCTCTCTCTCTCTCTCTCTCTCTCTCTCTCTCTCTCTCTCTCTCTCTCTCTCTCTCTCTCCAGTAATAAGAGGGAATGTATGTATAAATGATTCACATGTCAATCTAAATTATTCTTTGAAGGTAATTACCCGATAATTAAAGGAATTTTTCACGTGATTTCTGTGAGTGTGCGTGTGTGTGTGTGTGTGTGTGTGTGTGTGTGTGTGTGTGTGTGTGTGTGTGTGTGTGTGTGTGTGTGTGTGTGTGTGAAGCCTTAGTCGCAGTATTTGTGATAGTAGTAGTAGTAGTAGTAGTAGTAGTAGTAGAATAGTATTAGATGTTATTGTTGTACTAGTAAAACAAGTAGTAGTAGTAGTAGTAGTAGTAGTAGTAATGTAGTAGCAGTAGTAGTAGTAGTAGTAGTAGTAGTGGTAGTAGCAGAAGTAGTAGTAGTTGTTCCTAAAATAAGAATAAAAGTTATAGTATATCTAAGACTACTGCTGCCACTACTCTGACTACTACTACTACTACTACTACTACTACTACCATTAATAATAATAATAATAATAATAATAATAATAATAATAATAATAATAACAACAACAACAACAACAGCAACATTGTTGCTACCGCTGCTGCTGCGGCTGCTGCTAATACTGTTGTTATCACTAATGATAATATCATAGAAATATTTAAAACATCATCCCTAATAATATCAGTGATCATGATAATATAATAGTAATGATAACAACAATAATAAGTGTTGGTTTTCTTTTTATTTATGTTATTATTGTTATAACAGTAGTAATAATGATCATCTGCATCATTATTATTATTAGTATTATTTATTACTATTATTATTATTAATACTGGTACAACAACAACATCAACACTAACAACAGCAACAACAACAACAACAACAACAACTACAACAGCAACAACAACAACTTCAACTTCAACTACAACTGCAACTACAACAACTACTATTACTACTACTACTGTTACTACTACTATCTTTTAAGAGAAGATTAGACAAGTTTATGGATGGGGATAACAGATGGAAATAGGTAGGAGTGTTTCATACAGGGACTGCCACGTGTAAGCCTGGTCGCTTCTTGCAGCTTCCCTTATTTCTTATGTTCTTATGTTCTTATGTACTACTACTACTACTACTACTACTACTACTACTACTACTACTACTACTGCTACTACTACTACTACTATTACAACAATAACACTCACAGCAACAACGACAACATCATCAATAACAATAATGATAGAAAATAATGGCCATAATAATAATTATGATGATAACAATAGCATTATTTTTTTCATCACTATTATTGCCATTGCTCTAATAATGACAGTTATATAATAAGAATGAGAATAAGAATACGTGCGATGTACCAGTGCATGACCATAAGCAGCTTTCAAATGAACACTTGTTTCCCTTAATTAACGCAGCAGCACCGACACCTTCCTTCTCCGGCGGGCTGGAGGGAAGAGAGAAGGAGCAGGGAGGAAGAGAGGGAAGAAAGTGGAGAGAAGAAAGAGGGAGAAGAGAGGAAACTGCGCTAGGGACACTTCAGCTTTATTGTATTTTCCTATCGTTCCTCTATACTCCTTTGGGTATTTGGTGCAAACTTTAAAGTTTTTCTTCTCTCTCTCTCTCTCTCTCTCTCTCTCTCTCTCTCTCTCTCTCTCTCTCTCTCTCTCTCTCTCTCTCTCTCTCTCTCTCTCTCTCTCTCTCTCTCTCTCTGGCCCCTTGCCATTCACACCACCTCTTTTTCTATCCTCCCATCACTTCCACCTCTCTCTCTCTCTCTCTCTCTCTCTCTCTCTCTCTCTCTCTCTCTCTCTCTCTCTCTCTCTCTCTCTCTCTCTCTCTCTGTTCCCTCCAGCCATAATATGCTACATACTCTCTCCTCCTCCTCCTCCTCCTCCTCCTCCTCCTCCTCCTCCTCCTCCTCCTCTTCCTCCTCTTCCTCCTCTTCCTCTTCCTGCATCACCTTCGCTTTCACTTTCTTCCCTTCAACCTGTGTTTACCTCCGGCGTAGGCAAACAAATCGACGAAGTAGACGTGTTTGCCTGACTGATAAGCCAGAGCTATGGGGCCGAAGAGACACTTGGGTGGTGTGTGTTGTTTGTGCGTTGTTTGTGTCGGTTCTCGGGGCGATGTTTGCAGAAGCTGATGTTGTTTACCTGATGGTTTGGCGAAGGAACGCGCTGAGAGAGGGATCTAGTAAAGGTAGGAGGCAGGGAGGAAATGTTTGAAGAGTGTGGAAACTCGAGCAAAGGCGGAAAAGGGGATGAGATGTTGGCTGAGGGAATGATGGACGGGAGAGTACGGAGGTAAATAAGTATTGGAGTGAGCGAGCTGAGATTTACTGAGTGAGAAAGAACAGATACATAGAGAGAGAGAGAGAGAGAGAGAGAGAGAGAGAGAGAGAGAGAGAGAGAGAGAGAGAGAGAGAGAGAGAGAGAGAAGGGCCGTCAAATGACACATGGCCCATGCTCTCACCACGAGCGCAATCATTGAAGAAGAGAGAGAGAGAGAGAGAGAGAGAGAGAGAGAGAGAGAGAGAGAGAGAGAGAGAGAGAGCTAAAGTGAATACGTAAAGCTGTGTGCGGATCAATGGGACAGATACACAGGCAGCGGCTTTATACATACAAAAATAATTGACAGAATAACTGAGGGTCGCTGATGAGCTGGCCAACGATCAATACTGTTCTCTGTTTACCGCTTTTTCTATCGATCAGGTTAAACCGTGATAGTTATTCGTGATGAGTACTGGCCCTCATACTATTGGCTCTACTTCACTCACCCTTCATTCTTTTCAGGGTGAATTCGAATGTTTCTCATGTATAATGTCAATGATAGTTTTAATCTTTTTTTATCTCCTTTTATTTCGCATTGATTTCTTATTCCTCTTAATTTTTATCCTCTTCTCCTTCCTCCTCTATTTCTTTCTCCTTCTCTTCTTGCCCTTTAATTTCTTCTTTCTCCACTTCGTTCTCCTTATACAAGTTATCACCAGCTAGATACTTTATCGTCATGATCCTCCTCCTCCTCCTTCCCGCCTTCGTTGCACTCCCTCACGTCAGTCTTCCTCCGCAGGGTGCCAGAGGGGTGTCTGGAGGCCTGCCTGCCGGATATCTCGTACCAGCGACACCTGGCGCGTGGCTCCTCCATCAGACCCTCCTTCGTAGTGGGTCGTGCCCTACGGCCCCTCGTGCAAGGCCACTCGCCCCGCCCGCTCTCCCAGGCCGTGCACGAGCTCCTCCACAATCTGACTACGCAGACGGAAGTGGGAGAAGAGGGAGAGGAGGATGAGGGGCAGGAACGGAGAGAAGAGAAAGGAAAGAAGAGAAGAGGGTGTCTTTTGAAGCGTCGCTCACTCTCCCTCGAGAATCTTATGCTCACCTGACCATCTGTGGAAAGCCTCTGGTCTTCTTCCCCTGTTTTGTCTCCTTCCCCTCTTCCTCGTCCTTTGGCCTTATCTCCTCATCCTCCTTCTTCTCCTCATCATGCCCTATCTTCCTCACCCACCCCTCTGCACAAGTCTCTTTACCCTGTTGTCCCCCTGTCACCTGTCGCTGAGTGCCCTTCCTCTTCCGCTGCCGTCCCTTTGCAACCTTCCCTTTCCCCGGCTGTTCATTCCTTTCCGGTTTCCCCTAACACCTCTCCTTTCCATCCTCCCGTGTCTACCCATTGCTCTCCTGTTACTCGTTCTTTTTCGTCGCCTTCTTACCTTCCTACAATCCGTTCGTGCTCCTCCATTATTCCACGTTCAAATGTTTCACTGTTTTCGTCACCTTTCTCCTCCACACCCTCTTCCTCTTCTTCATCTCCCTTATTCCCACCTTCCATGTCGGTGTTCGCTCCTCCTTCTCTATCTCTACCTCCATCTCTCATTCCCCCTGCATTGCCCCATGCATAGGAGAGAGAGAGAGAGAGAGAGAGAGAGAGAGAGAGAGAGAGAGAGAGAGAGAGAGAGAGAGAGAGAGAGAGAGAGAGAGAGAGAGAGAGAGAGAGAGAAAGAAAGAAAGAAAGAAAGAAAGAAAGAAAGAAAGAAAGAAAATAATCAGGGAAAGAGGAGGAAACAATGAAATTTGTAAGTACTAGTGTAAGTGTGATGAGGATACACCAGATAATATGAAAATGGTGATTTGATAAAAAGACTGATGTGCGAGAACACAGAATTGGTTAACAAGATGGGATTAGATAAGAAAAAAAGACAAAATATTTAAATGATAAAAGGCAATGAAAGGGTAAGATTGTATAATAAGAAATGTCGGAACATGCAAGGAGACGTAATAGCAAGAGATGCATGACTTTATGGCTCTGTGAAACATTTGCTGAATGCAACACTATATGTTACATCACCCGTTAACTGTTCAAGGTCACCAATCCTGTCATAGTGTTATGTAACGTTGCTTAGCACAGCAGACGTGTAGCGTTACAGTTACGCAGTGCGTAACGCTGCGCGTCATACGGAGGTATTTCATGTGTCACACAAAGTCTAAAGTGTTAGGCATCACTACCTGCAGTGCAACAATCTCTGACACCATGTATTTCATCGTATTTTTGTGTAGGACCGTGTCATGTGTTGTAAGTCACGATGTGTGACGCTATACGTATACGTAGATAGGATTACTCTACGCAACCGAAGGTTACTGTCGTCACATATGCTGCGTACAGGTATGAAACGTTGCGTGACAATGAGCGTCTCTGTCTGACACATTGTGTGATGTTGGTGCAGTTTTGAAAGCACGCAACACTGTACGGAGTAGTGCATGGCCATGTTAACACTGAGCCGTACTCTGGGGATCACGTAGCACAGTACGGAGCCGTGCACGGCTAGATGAGATAACACTGAGTCCATATTGCAAAGGCATGTAACACTGTGTGGAGCTGTGGTGCTAAGCCGCACTGGGGAGGCACGTGACACTGAGCAGAGCCGTGCAGAGCAAGGATTCCGGAAAGGCAATGCCGAGCCTTCCCGAAAGTTGCACTGGGAGTTCTTTGGCTGTGTTGATTCCTTACTACATTGCAAGACTGTAACCTCTGCCTCCCTTGTCACCCGAAGCATCAGGCGTCAGCCACGAGGAAGCGAGGTGATAATGGTCTCCATGGATGATCTGATGTTCCCCTAACGGCGAGAATGGCGGAGGTAATGCCAAGTAATTAGTCCTCCAATTCCAGGCAGCGCGGAAGTTAGAGGACCACGGGTGCTGCAACACACGTCACCTCTCTCTCTGCCTTGTCATTGCAAGAGCGAAAGAACCTGACTTAAATTTTGTGCTCCTCGAGGACTACTACCGAATCTCATATGTCATTGTGAGGCATTTGTTTTGCCTCATGAACTTCGAGAGGATCATCACCAAACCTATCAAGCCCACATATATCAGTGTAGTCATGTAGCCCCTAAGACGCGCAGCTGCAATCTTAATGTATCACCCAGGGTGTTCTGCCTGTTATCTGTGTTCATTTTCGAGCACTAACTTTAACAATTGGTTCCCTTTCCACAGTTGTAGACTGTAAAGTACCCGCGTTCTGGAGGTGCTAGGAATGTGTAAAATTTACCTTAGGAACATTATAGGTAGACTATCACTTTGGTATGATAAACATTTCTTCTAAAAAGAAGCTGATAGTTGTGTCTATTAAAATATGCAACATAGTTTAGTGATAGCTTTGTTTAATGTAAGACTTGTTCATACTGAAGTAATTCGTGCAGGGACATGTAGTTGATTATTTCTTGGAAATCGTAATATTAGATACAGGGGAAACTTTTTAATTGCAATGTTTCTACTTTGCCTTTTCTGATCTAAAGTGACACACTATTCTTCATAACACATGCCTTCTTTTTATATTAACTTGTAATAAAAAAAAAAATTAAGCGTTTACCAAAGCAACCCATCAAAGAACCATCTTCTTGCCTTGAGCGTGGGTTGGTCTCCACTGAAGTGAGCAGAGCGAATACCAACAAAACATTAAATAAGAAGCATTCCACTTGAAAGCAGGAAGCTCACAAGACATGGAGCTCCTCGCACACACCATATCCCGTACATCTTCCTCACGCTCCAAAAGTAATGTATACCCGCCACTCGCGTCTGATCTCGCATTTCTGCGGGCGGCGAGCGACAGCCAAATGTATTCAGGTATATCACGTCTTCTCTCGGCTCCAGTGCCTTCGTTGGGAATGGGACTTGCATTCACAAACATATCGCTGGGAGCACGAGGCAGCATACTCAAGCTCAGCTGAGATGCTACCCGAGAGTCACTAAGCACATCCCAATGCTGCCCCAAAGTGCTATTTTATAGTGGCGGAGATGCTAAACTAAGGACTGTGGAATGGAGGAAATAAAACTCACTACATGATCTGATAGTCTCCTCAGGATAGTGCATTTTAAATAGTGATGGGAACTTGAATCCATCATGAAAAGTAAGTGAGTTTTACATTCTCTGTTCCACTTTTTCCTTTAAAGTAACCGTTCCTCCGATTCCGCGACGCGTTCGATAGGTGGCACACAGCTGCTGCTGCTGCTGCTGCTGCTGCTGACACTGGTGTGCGCTGCAATGCTCTGCACTGACTGACACACTGCTCGCTTCCTCGCCACTCACTTGTTGTGGCCTGAGGCGCTGCTGCATTTCTGCACCACCACTGCAAGGCTCAAAAATGTTGTTGGAGTAAAAAAAAAAAATTTTATATATATATATATATATATATATATATATATATATATATATATATATATATATATATATATATATATATATATATATATATATATATATATATATATATGATTAAATAAATGAGCGCATTGTATTTAAGAATGTGGGTATGAGAAAATCAAATTAAAATCTCATTGAGAAGACTTTCTGTACTAAGAGCTGGTGTTCACTTTCCTCGCGTCTCGTCTGTCACTGGCCCGGAGAATTATAAGGAAGTGTTGATGTACGTACAACCATGATTTAGTTTAATTGATAAACTAGACCATTGCTCCAAAACTCACATGAAACACAGATATCGTCGTCTTGAATGTTAGCGGATGTGCATTTTATTTTATTTTTATATCTTATGTCATTTAATCAACATCAACACTTCCACTACTATGAAAAGATATAAATGTCTGTCTTTTAAAAGGAATTGTAGCATCGACTTCCCCTGTCACTCGTTCTTGATTGGGTAGGTGGCTGCCCAGTGAAATGAAACTATAAATATCGCTGATTCAGAGTGAAAACAGATGCTGGATAAAGATCCTGCCAGTGACCTTCAACTCTAATTACCAAACGCCGCACGAAATCTAAATCTTGTGTGTCTGTCAGAGAAAAAGAATATTTACTTCAGTCCCAACAGAGAGGGACTTTGGCGGCGCTCCCAACACATATCACTCTAATTACATATCTAGTGTTTTCCTGAGAGAGAGAGAGAGAGAGAGAGAGAGAGAGAGAGAGAGAGAGAGAGAGAGAGAGAGAGTGCAATAAAAAAAAATATTTATAATCAGCAACAAAACATTTTTATAAAATCTTCTTGAATAGGTCATAGAGTACATCCCGGACTGATTTTTAAAAATTTCTGTTGTGTAGCTTTAAGATGAGATGACGGAGTGTCTGATGTAGAGGAATTCGTACATATCAAAGGAGATAGACATTCATGATCTCTCGCATGACGTTAAATGTAATTAAAAAGACGATGAAGAGTCATGTTCTCCCTATTTTCCTCCCTTCCTGTGATTATTGAAACAATGACATCCTTTCTAAGGATCGCCAAGCTAGTGAACGATGGCCAGGAATAAGTCGCCGCCAGTCTTATAAACCTTTACGGACGGAAGAGAGGGGGCGAAGACAGGTGAGGAGCAGGAAGTCTCATCAACGTTGAGAACCGTAATAGTCAAGAGATCTAGCCGGGATCAAGACGAAGCGTTGTCCTTTCGGCGCTCTTATTGGCTCGGGAAGATGGTGGTGGTGGTGGTGGTGGTGGTGTTGATGCGGCTTGCCTCTGGCTCACCGTCTCTCTCTCTCTCTCTCTCTCTCTCTCTCTCTCTCTCTCTCTCTCTCTCTCTCTCTCTCTCTCTCTCTCTCTCTCTCTCTCTCTCTCTCTCTCTCTCTCTCACACGATTCAGCTAGACGCACGCCACCCTAAGATGAGACTGAGAAAGTATGTCAGTCTCAATGACCTCGAGAGAGTATAGTCGAGATAATCCAATATTACAAGTAGACTATCTTATGAAAATAAATAAATAAATAAAAACAAGTAGATTAACCCTCCACGTCCATCAAGAGTTTTTTTTATTTATTTATCTATTTATTTTTTTTTTTACTCTCCCCTCTGAACTCCCTTTCCTCCCTAGCTTGCTGCTGCCGCTGCCGCTGCCGTTGTCTCCACTCTTCTGCTTGCTTATGACGCTTCCTGCCTCTCGTGTACATAACCTAAAGCGGCCTGGTTATCCCTAATATTATCTGAAGAGGGAAGTTGCCCAGTCCTTGGTGCAATACAATAAACATTTCTGTGCCACATGATGTGAACATACATACATATCTTTAAAGCCTCACAGATGTTATTGATTTTGATAGACGAAGAGCCGAAGTGTGACGTCATATTGGTTCTCAACAAACCCGCTGGCTTCCTTTGTATTTGTATATCAGTGCGTGTGTGTGTGTGTGTGTGTGTGTGTGTGTGTGTGTGTGGGTGGGTGGGTGTTTGCGAGATTAGTGATTTTGTAAACTTTCTGGTCAACGTGTAAATAAACCTCTGGTAAGTTTGCAGAATTACTTTGAATATCAAATTATTTTGCAAAGAAGAGAATAAACGAAAAAAAAAGAGTATTTTCTTAATGTCTGACATAAAACCATGAAAAATGGTTATTTTGCAAAAACGATAATCTGCTCTCTGTTTGCAAAAGTTTTTTTTTCCATTCAGTTAACAATTTTCTCGCATTTCTTCAAGCCTGTTGTATAATATGACTTCTCTTGTGTAATTCAGCCTGCACTAAGTCAAGCTTTTCTTTCATTTCATCCATTGTTAGCATAGTTTTTCACAAATCAACTGCACATTGCCACTATTCTTAACGTTGAGATGATGGGAAGCACACTGCAGCACCACCTCACTGTTACCTTGTCATTGGCTAATCCAGAATCAAGGAAACTTAAAAGTCTTTTAAGCTTCCTTGACAAGAATGGTGTGATACCATGGCGTCATGGTCAACGCATATACATGAAAAAAAAAAAAAAGTATTTTAGCTAACCATTAGCATGCCTGCCCCTGTTTGACCTTCAGTCGTGCTCGACCTGTCAAAGCAGTTCATGAACACACACACACACACACACTAACTCTTGTGGTTATTTTGCTATTTTGCAGACTAGCAGTGCATATTACCTTTCTTTTTATAAGATCCCCGATTTTGTCGTAACTTCAAGCAAGGAAGAATTGTATTTTTTTTTTTTTTTTTTTTGGATAATATACGTTTTTGGTGTTTATTTTTTCAAAGTAACCTGGTATTCAGGTAATCCTGCAAACCTACCATAATTGTCTTTTTTTCACGAAATGATCAGAAACTGCAAAATCATCGATTTCGAAAAAAAAAAAAGAAAACCGACACACACACACACACACACACACACACATATATATATATATATATATATATATATATATATATATATATATATATATATATATATATATATATATATATATATATATATATATATATATATATATATATATATATATATATATATATATATATATATATATATATATATATATATATATATATATATATATATATATATATATATATATATTACGGCCCTCGTACCCGCTTCGCCAATCACTAATCTCTCCAACTAACCAGCGGCTTCTAATACCGTCTCGACCGGTATCATAAAGACGAAGCTTTGCAAACACGTCTCCACTCACGTCTCGATCGAGCTAACCGAGCAGACGACTGATTCGTCAGTCTCACTCGCTTCTCGCAGTTGGAGCCATCCTCCCTCCTGCTGCCTGGCTTCGGTTACATCGACGTGAGTTAGAAGAAGACGTGACGAACACGAACACAAACACGAACACTCACACACGTACACACACACACACACACACTCTTCATTACGTACACGCCTGTGCTACTTATATTTGTGTTGTATTTTGGGTATATATTTGTTTTCCTTTGTTGCTTATTATTTGGTACATGTTACATTCACTTTGTTGCTTATTGACTTGTATAATATGTTTCGTTACCTTTGGTTTCCTTCATTGCTCATTAGCTTGTATATGTTATGTTAACTGGACATACTTACTTGAACCCAAGCAGGATCACTGTCCTAGGTAAGCTGCACGCTCTATGCCCGCTTCAGGTAGTGGATTGTTTTATTTATTTCATACTCGTTTCACTACCTTATGTTACAAGAAAAGATACAACACACCCCTAGTCGACCAACTTCTACCCGTGCTTGTAACAATATATATATATATATATATATATATATATATATATATATATATATATATATATATATATATATATATATATATATATATATATATATATATATATATATATATATATATATATATATATATATATATATATAATATATCACTCACACACACACACACACACACACACACACACACACACACACACACAGATGTACGGATATATATATCATATCTTCAGTTACTGAATGGTGTTTCCTTTCAAGAATATCTTTAGTAATCAAAGAATGCCAAAACAAGAAAATTCGAAGAAACTCGAGCAGCGTGTTTATTTAGAACCAACAGACGTCGTCAGTTGTGCTGCCTGTATTGCAGACGGTTTGACGCCCGCTGCCTTTAAGTTGACGGACCGCAGCACCGGACTATTTTATACTGCCTGCCTCCATGACGTCATCATTGTAAATAAAGGAGCGCTTACCTGCACGTTAGAGAAAATAAAAGTTATCTATGTGCAAGTGACGCGGTACTAATTTACCTTGATGGCGTTGCCTTGTCAATACGCCGAAACACCTTAGAACGAAGTGATCACTGATTCGTGTGTGTGTGTGTGTGTGTGTGTGTGTGTGTGTGTGTGTAGCAAGCACAGTAGCGTTGCCTGCGAGAGTGGTTCCCGCATCCGACCGGGAGAGGCAAGGTCTGCGTGGAGAGCCATCCTAATCAGGAGTACCCGGTTGACCTCCGCTTCCTTCCTCCCCGTCCACTCCAAGAGTCCCCCTCCTCTCGCCTTAGCTAGATGTGTAAAAATTACTTGAAAACTTACTCATTTGAGATGTATTTAAGTAGAATTTGGAATTAGGACAGAGTTATTTATAATACATGTACAGTTTGTGCTTTCCAGATTAAAAAAATTATATACAAAGTTATTGGTAATATAACATTTATTATAATAAGGATCCTTCTTTCTAAAATTTAAGATCATCCTGGCTACTTACTATCTTCATTCAACCTGTACATACTGGCTGGTGACTAGTGTATGATGGGTGCATACCTTATAGGTTTTTTTCACGCTTCAAACAAGAATACACAGTAGATCCTTGACTTACGTCAAAGGAAGGATCTTCCCGCTTTACGCAAGAGCATAACAAGATTTCCAATTCATGTAAGAAACATATACTTTCGTGTTTTCACTATATAATGCAATACTTTCGTGTTTTCACTATATAATGCAGAGATGCAGCAACAGATCCTTCATTTGCGCACATTCCTCGGACATTAGGCAATCACAGCTAAAAAAGAAAAAGATGTCATAAAAAGAATATTCATTCCTCGCATTTTTTAACAGCGATTCTGACATCCCTTCCTTACATGCCCTTCTTCTCCTTCTTCTTTCATGTCCTCCTGCTCCTCTTCCTCTTCCTCCACCTCTACCTCCTCCTCCTCCTCCTCCTCCTCCTAAAACAAGAACAACAAAAACAAAAACAATAACAGCAACAGCAACAAGAACTACTGCTACTACTACTACTACTACTACTATTACTACTACTACTACTACTACTACTACTACTACTACTACTACTACTACTACTACTACTATATTACTGTTCCACCGTCTCCTCTTTCTCTTTCCCTCTCCTCTTCCCTACATCAAGAATGATGCATGATGCACAAACCTTTCAGCACCAAAATTAAGCATTTGGTCATAGCTTCATAGCCATCCATACAATGACCTCTTTGCTGCCCGTCCTTCACCAATACGCTGAAGGTGTTTAGCTGCAACAAAAAGACAGAAAAAGCACCATACTTAATACATTAGCTTCAACTGCAAACAACCTCAGCCTTATGCATTTATTTCGACATTCTCGGAAGCAGAGTGTCCGAGTTAGTTGCCTTCTTTTCCCTTGCGAAGTATTTAAAGACCTTGATTAAAATAAGGATACGTTGTAAATAAATTCATGTGTGAATAGATAAGGTAATTAATTAAATAAATAACCATGTAAATTAATAAATGAATATATAAAACAAATAAATATATAAGGCTTCCTTTATATTACGCACTGTGTTTATAGGAACATGCCTTTGCCCTTATCTTATGGGTGTCATGCTTGCACCACCGCCTTCTTATTCTATTTTCCTTATAATATAGTCTATCACCCATCACGCTGCTCTTCATATTTCAGTTAGATTCCTTGTTACGCCTTTTTTTTTTTCTTTCGTGAACTCGTCTCTTTTTCCTTTGAATACCTTTTGCCTCTTTCACCATGCTTGCCTTCACCCGCCCTCTCTTCAAATCTCAATTATGCATAGGAGCAAACACCTACAATCCTTTTCTACACACTTTCTCTAACCACCACTTGACCTCTCTGTTAAAGTGCAGAACAACCAAATTGTTGCTAAAAACAACGTTAAAACAATACGATGTAAAGTCATTTTCTCTATTCAATTATGATTTATAACCCTTGGGTTCCCTGTGACTGGCAAACGTATGATCTGAGCGACATTTTGCATTATGAAATCACAAAACATCACACCAAAATACAAAAAGAATGTAACATTTGGCTCCACCATGGCCTCTATAAAGGAAACAATAAACAGTCTTTAAATGCCCAAATTACTAATAATCTAAACGAATCATCACTCAACACGACAAATCACATGAAAAAGTGATTCCAAATTTGAGCTGACTGTAACTGACAAAGCAAATACTCATTTTTAAGGGTTCTACAGAAAGAAAAAATAAATACTCGTAGATAAAAATACTGAAGATTCAACGAGTTTGTTTCGCGTGCTGGTGACAGGTTTCGTTAATGACTGCGCTAGAGAATGACTCGCACGCTATTTGCTTACACACACACACACACACACACACGGCGACGCTCCCATGATGCTGTCTGTGCCTCCTCTTCCTCCTCCTCCTCCTTCTTCTCCTCCTCCTCTTGTTCTTCTTCCTCTTCTGCCTCCGTTTCCTCCTCCTCCTCCTCCTCCTACTACTACTACTACTACTACTACTACAACTACTACTACTACTACTACTACTACTACTACTACTACTACTACTACTACTACTTTCCTTATTTTCCCTTACTATTATTTTTATTGGTATTGTTTTTTTATTGTTATTGTTTTTTTTTTGCTTTATTATTACTATTTTCGTTATTAATATTATAATCATCATCCTCACCACGACCATCATCATCATCATTATCATCATCATAGTCATTATTACAATAGCTCTTGTTATTATTATAATTACTACCGTTCTTACAATTATCATCATTATCGTCGTTATCGTAATTCGTTTTCAATGTAATTCCTATAAGTATTTTAATTATTTTTATTATTACTACAAATAGTGTAATACTCCTATTACTAATAACTTTCCTCTCTCTCTCTCTCTCTCTCTCTCTCTCTCTCTCTCTCTCTCTCTCTCTCTCTCTCTCTCTCTCTCACCAGTACAAGAAAATCCAGTCTCAACACTTACGCGCGTTTATGATGTGTGTGTGTGTGTGTGTGTGTGTGTGTGTGCGCGCGCGGGCGCATGTGATTCACCTACGGTCGTTTGCTGGTCACCCAGCCAGCCGTTACCCTACGGAAAAGA
>NC_087153.1:577500-632500 GCF_035594125.1 Scylla paramamosain | reverse complement strand
GAATACATGGAGTGTCTTTTAACAACAAACAGTCTCTCCGTTGACATCACCGCTGCCTCGCTGACTCGGATTTCATACACAGGGATTTTTCGATCTAATACTTGCTCATGGAAATACCTTTGTCACTGCCGTAATATCTGTACTTCACATTTTAGAATTACTGTTTATAACAGCAATAAATATAAACGTAATGATGTACATATATGTGTAGATAATTCCCAAGATTTCTTCAACACATTACTACTTGTGCAGGAGCTATGGGGATTTTCATAAGCAAGAACAATTTTTCAATGAGAAATCCCTAATCATAAATCAAAATTAATTGTGCCATGCTCATGGAAATACTGAAAGACTGTTTGTTGCAATAAATTTTATATTGTCTAACATCAACTTTACTGATCACCTCAATAACAATCTGACCTCTTTTCCCTCAAGCTAACATCCCTACACTCTTGACGCTCCTCTCTTGAAATCAGTCTTTCCTCACAACCACTGCCTTCCATCCCTCCCTGCTTATCTCCTTCTAATCTGCCTTTGTCGCTTTTCTGCTAAACTACTGACACGTTCTTACTCGGCCTGTCAAACTTCGCTTGCCACTAACCCCTATCCCACGTATGTTTGTCATTACTTTAACCTGCATGTGTTAGCAGTCTCTGTCAAGCCGCCGCTACACTGCTTCCCGGAGATGCAGTCAGAATATTTTTGTAATGTAAGCCTGTACATTGCTTATAAATGGTCGGACGTTTATATAAAAGAGTAAAAAATATGCATATGAATTATCTATCATTTAATCCTTCTTTTCTTCACCGTGCTGGTGTTTACGTTCTGATCATAATTTTTAACATGTCTGGCTATAGATCTGTTACTAATGTCTACACCTGTGGGGCTGTTTGCAACGCGCACGCCCCTCCTCCTCCCTGACACGGAAAGCAATAATTATCCTATGGAAAGTCAGAATAATACCTACTCGTGTTCCCCCCGTTAGTGAAAGCAAAACACTTCAGGACCTACACTTTAGAGCAGTGGCTCTCAACTGTGCGCCGCGGCGCAGAAGTGCGCCGCGACTGTCCCCCAAGTGCGCCGGGTAATTTTTATGGATAGATACACACTACCCTGACTGTGGAGTTGGTGCGCCGTCATAGTCCAAGATGTATATATCACTGGTGCGCCACTAAGCAGTAAAGTTTGAGAACCTCTGTTTTAGAGGATCCTAAGGAGGAATTGGATAGGGCAAGATACAGATACGAGATTATGTCCAGAGGAGCCCACCGGAGAGGACAGAGTGGCAGAATAAGCAGAAGGACTATGTCAGGAAAATGTCAAGGATATTAGGATGATAGGTGTGTCCCCAAGACACACCTATCATCCTCATGGATATGGAGAGAGTGCTGTACCAATTGCTCTAGTTCATAAAAGACTGCACAGTTAAAGGCTAATTTACCAGACTGATCAATGAATGGCGATGAAAGCCAAAGCTGGTGGTGAACATTGAAGTCTCCAGGAACTGAGATCTTCACGAAAGGGACGAAGGTCAGGATATGCTCTTCATTGGAAGTGAAATAGTCAGAGAATCTTTTATAGTTGTAGGAGTTCGGTGAAACATACACAGCACAGATAAATTTAATATGAGACTGAAGTCTATGCCAGATAGAATATTCAAGAAGAGTCAAGAGTGTGGTTACGAGAGGAAATTAGGTCATTGCACACATAGACATAACATCAAGTTTTAGATTTAAAGTGATGGCAGAGAAAGTAGGAGGGAACAAATAAGGGGTTGCTGTCAGTAGCCTCTGACACGTTTTCAGTGAGAAAAAACGAATAGTAGTTTGGTGGAAGAAGAATGATATTCCACTGATTGAAAAATTAGATGTAATACCGCTAATATTGCAGAACTTAAGCCGAGGGAAGCATCAAGACACTTTGGGTCACTACCAGAAGAGCAGTCCAACCTGGTAGCATTTCTAGGATCCCTTCTCGAGATAGGGATTCTGTGCCTCATAATTCTGAAGCCATTTTTATTTTATCTATTTATTTAATTAATCAAATTTAATTTCTTTATTTATCTATCATTTATTTTATTCTATTTTATTTATTTATTTTATTGACCGAAAAGTGTAGGTGTGTTAGATGCATGCAGTGTGATGCGTGTGATCTTTATGGGACAGACTGTAATTGTCTTTTTGTTGTGAGACACAAAGGGAGACATTCTGGGGGATCACAGCTGGGTCTCAGATAAGTTCACAGCACCCACCTTTGCCACTGTTATATAACTTCCCTGGGAGTAATTACCATCTCTCTCTCTCTCTCTCTCTCTCTCTCTCTCTCTCTCTCTCTCTCTCTCTCTCTCTCTCTCTCTCTCTCTCTCTCTCTCTCTCTATATATATATATATATATATATATATATATATATATATATATATATATATATATATATATATATATATATATATATATATATATATATATATATATATCGTCAGTGTGTGCGAGAAAAGATAGTGTAGTGTTTAAAATGGTTCTCCATTCTCTGTTTATGCACAATAATTGGGTATTGTACTTTGAGTTGGTTTCATTATTCTGTAAGTCTTGCGAAAGGTAAAATCTTGTATAATGCGTTGTTTGAACACGATTATTACTACATTAAATCATGAGAGGAACCCCGATATGAGCTGTTCTCTTCCGAGAGGCATGATCCTTAAAAAAAAAAAAAAGGCTGTGCAAGAACGTAACATAACACTCAGAGATTGTTCTGTTAGTGGCTTTTCATTTACATCCCCAATCTTGTCTCAGGGTTAATGATAATCTTCATGGTGATAATGTTAAACCATGAGCATATAAAGGATTCTGCCGTCTTTACCACGCCTAAGTCAGCTTCTACCAAAGCAGCAACGGCGGTAGCACCCGTGTGTGTGTGTGTGTGTGTGTAGTGTATGGACAAAATGGACAGTAGGAAAAGGGATGCTAGCCCCCATCAGGTAAGAGGCGATTGAGACGTTACTTCGCCTCAGGGCATAAACCTCTCGCTAGCCGATAACTGCCCAGTCGCTATTTTTACTCTCGCTTTCTGAACGATCACTTTTATGCAACACACTCCCAGAGCATATCTTACAGACTTTCTTAATAATGTTACGTAATCTCTTCTCTGTTCTGTCTGAATAACATCGTTGGATAACAGGTTTAAAAATACAATCTGATTTGTCGATGGGAAAACAATGGCAGCGGAGGGCGGCATGACAAGGGGGAGATAGCCGACAGGTTCACCTGGGCCACAGGCAGCGTCCACCTGCCACCTGTTCCTCTCAGTGCGGCAAGTGCATTTTCTCATGGATCAAGGTAAGATTGTAAGAAAGCATTGATCGAAACTTCTTGTTGAAGAAGAATCTTAACACTGTAAAAAAAAAAAAAAAAAAAAAAGGACGGCTGAGAAAGGGAGGATAGTGTGTGTGTGTGTGTGTGTGTGTGTGTGTGCAGGAAGACAGGTTCACTTCTTCCTCGTCTAGTTGCCGGTTTTAAGTATTTTTAAATTACTAGTGTTGTATATTTAAAAAAGGGACATTTGCACTATCCCATTTGTAGTTCTTACAACTAAGAATTACTTCGTGCTTTATCATTTGTAGTTCCTCTTGCATGCCAATTTATCTTTATTTTCAGTACACAACATGAACATAATTTGAAATTCGGACAGGTACGCCGGTCACCTGAGGCAATCCCGCGCCGAAGGTCCCAAAGCAGCAGACAACCCACACCCCTCACATCGCCTCCGCCAACCACCACCCTCACCTTCCATCCTCTCTCGACTCCCAGGATTCCCGCGGCAGCAGGAGGCGACAGGTGTAGAGGTCGCCTTGATGCTGCACACCTGGATCTACAAATGAATCTCAAAGGTTTATGTGACCGCTAAGTTTAACTTGATGACGTGAAGTACAAATATTGCACTGACTTTTAAATGAAATCTTAGAAAAAAAGAAAAGGCAATTAGACCTTGTCTTTATACGTAAATCACGTCCCTTTAAAAGAGAGGATTTAAACGAAATTATGTAAAAGTGATGAAATTTTCATGTGATCTGAGTGGTTCGACATACATATTTTAATGGGTACTTGTACCTTATGGGCGAGTGATTCCGACACTGAGAGTAATGGGACTACGGGAGTGATGAAGGTCTATACAGAGGTGGAGGTGACAGGGAGGTAAGGCAGGTGTGGCAGGACTGCGCCGAGATCATATTCTTCAGTAGACATCTTCAGCGTAGTGTCTATATGAAGAAAACCTTAATGCACTCCCATGATATACTAAAGAAAAACTGGAAAATATAATATCTGGACATAGATAATAATTGTGCAAACAATGGCAAAAGGCAACCTGAAAGAAAAGTATTTCTTGAAAGTAAAAGTCATCGTAGAAACGCTGTAATGGAACCATTTTCTAGTGAACACCGAGATGTAAACAATCCTCACAGTAAGTAAATTTCTGCTTTTTGATAAAAATGTAAACATTTTCTAATCATCATTGGCCTCCAGGAAAGTAGTATTCGTTCATGTAACATAACCGTTGAATCTAGGAGGTAGCACAGGGCGCTATGATGGTGTTTTTTTTGTTTGGCCACCTCCCAGGACAGGCTTGAAGGGGCTGTGGGCGGCGTCAGCTGATTGCAGGGACTCGTCAGCGGCAATGTCTGTGTTGTCAGTGGCCTGCACAGCATTGTCAGTAAAGGCGAAATCAATAATAGCGAATTTAGTGGTTTGTCACCCTACATAATGTAGAAAGCTGTAAGCTAAACTGAACAGTAGGGTTGGGAAAATTTAATAATAATAATTTATATATTTTGTAATCATGTTGGGTAGTTGAGAAAATCTGTGAGTAATAGGTAAATCTGCAATTTTGTACAACACTTTGATTTATCTTTATCCCTTTTCCAATGCACACCAAACTTGGAGACTAGTGGGCATGCAAGAATGTAGTGAGCTTCAGGCATTTCTGAACTAAATCTAACCAGACTTCATAATCATTTTGCTGGGGCATCCTCCTTAAAATTGTGCCGATTTGGCACAAAAACCATGTCCTCCCTTGGTTGTTATTGCAGAGAGTCTGACAAAAATGGTGTCAGAAACACAGCTTTAAATTCAAACTTAAACACAGACTGCTGAATAGATGGTTTCTTAGCCTATGAGACTTGGTTTATCATACGTAGGTCAGTGGTTATTAAAGGGGGCACACACTGCTAATGGGGCATCAAAAAAGTTTCTAAACGGTGTGGTTTTTAGTGGTCAGAGATATGTTAAGGAGGAACTGCAGGTGTCTGATATGCAGTTGTTAAGCACACTAGTATAGTCATAGGTTAATACTGGGATATATGAAGTTCATGTGCAGATGTAGCCTTTTCTGCCTGCCCATTATCATCATAAAAGATAAAACATGATTTCATACATTTTTCCCTTTGTGTTCTATGAAAATTGGTTCAGCCACAATTAAGTATTGTATTATGCATAAAAATAGCCAAAAGAATCTGTGTAACTCATCCATGACTGAGTGCATTGGTGACATGCCATCATGAGTTTTGTTCACTGGTTACAATTTCAAAATGTTTATATTTCAGAGAAGGAGGTTATTGTTAAGATCAATCACTACATCTGCATTCAATTTACTTTATTAAATAAAGATTTATCAATTGTATATACCAATAGCAAATTTGTTAAAAGTCAGTTCCAAGTTCTTTGCACTGCTCCTATAAGTTTGAATAGCCATTATATTAATTTCTAGAAGATCTAGACTCTAGAGTAAACAAATTAAAAAAGAATTTTTTTTTTTTTTTATGTAGGAAGGACACTGGTCAAGGGCAACAAAAATCCAGTAAGAAAAAAAAAAGCCCACTGAAATGCCAGTTCCATAAAAGGGTCCAAAGCGGTAGTAAAAAATTTAAGTTTTTTTTTTTTTTATGTAGGAAGGACACTGGCCAAGGGCAACAAAAATCTAATAAAAAAAATGCCCACTGAAATGCCAGTCCCATAAAAGGGTCAAAGCAGTGGTCAAAAATTGATGGATAAGTGTCTTGAAACCTCCCTCTTGAAGGAATTCAAGTCATAGGAAGGTGGAAATACAGAAGCAGGCAGGGAGTTCCAGAGTTTACCAGAGAAAGGGATGAATGATTGAGAATACTGGTTAACTCTTGCATTAGAGAGGTGGACAGAATAGGGGTGAGAGAAAGAAGAAAGTCTTGTGCAGCGAGGCCGCGGAAGGAGGGGAGGCATGCAGTTAGCAAGATCAGAAGAGCAGTTAGCATGAAAATAGCGGTAGAAGACAGCTAGATATGCAACATTGCGGCGGTGAGAGAGAGGCTGAAGACAGTCAGTTAGAGGAGAGGAGTTGATGAGACGAAAAGCTTTTGATTCCACCCTGTCTAGAAGAGCAGTATGAGTGGAACCCCCCTAGACATGTGAAGCATACTCCATACATGGACGGATAAGGCCCTTGAACAGAGTTAGCAGCTGGGGGGGTGAGAAAAACTGGCGGAGATGTCTCAGAACACCTAACTTCATAGAAGCTGTTTTAGCTAGAGATGAGATGTGAAGTATCCAGTTCAGATTATAAGTAAAGGACAGACCGAGGATGTTCAGTGTAGAAGAGGGGGACAGTTGAGTGTCATTGAAGAAGAGAGGATAGTTGTCTGGAAGGTTGTGTCGAGTTGATAGATGGAGGAATTGAGTTTTTGAGGCATTGGACAATATCAAGTTTGCTCTGCCCCAATCAGAAATTTTAGAAAGATCAGAAGTCAGGCGTTCTGTGGCTTCCCTGCGTGATATGTTTACCTCCTGAAGGGTTGGACGTCTATGAAAAGACGTGGAAAAGTGCAGGGTGGTATCATCAGTGTAGGAGTGGATAAGACAAGAAGTTTGGTTTAGAAGATCATTAATGAATAATAAGAAGAGAGTGGGTGACAGGACAGAACCCTTAGGAACACCACTGTTAATGGATTTAGGAGAAGAACAGTGACCGTCTACCACAGCAGCAATAGAACAGTCAGAAAGGAAACTTGAGATGAAGTTACAGAGAGAAGGATATAAACCGTAGGAGGGTAGTTTGGAAATCAAAGCTTTGTGCCAGACTCTATCAAAAGCTTTTGATATGTCCAAGGCAACAGCAAAAGTTTCACCAAAATCTCTAAAAGAGGATGACCAAGACTCAGTAAGGAAAGCCAGAAGATCACCAGTAGAGCGGCCTTGACAGAACCCATACTGGCGATCAGATAGAAGGTTGTGAAGTGATAGATGTTTAAGAATCTTCCTGTTGAGGATAGATTCAAAAACTTCAGATAGGCAGGAAATTAAAGCAATAGGACGGTAGTTTGAGGGATTAGAACGGTCACCCTTTTTAGGAACAGGTTGAATGTAGGCAAACTTCCAGCAAGAAGGAAAGGTAGATGTTGACAGACAGAGCTGAAAGAGTTTGACTAGGCAAGGTGCAAGCACGGAGGCACAGTTTCGGAGAACAATAGGAGGGACCCCATCAGGTCCATAAGCCTTCCGAGGGTTTAGGCCAGCGAGGGCATGGAAGACATCATTGCGAAGAATTTTAATAGGTGGCATGAAGTAGTCAGAGGTTGGAGGAGAGGGAGGAACAAGCCTAGAATCGTCCAAGGTAGAATTTTTAGCAAAGGTTTGAGCAAAGAGTTCAGCTTTAGAAATAGATGTGATAGCAGTGGTGCCATCTGGTTGAAATAGAGGAGGGAAAGAAGAAGCAAAGTTATTGGAGATATTTTTGGCTAGATGCCAGAAATCATGAGGGGAGTTAGATCTTGAAAGGTTTTGACATTTTCTGTTAATGAAGGAGTTTTTGGCTAGTTGGAGAACAGACTTGGCATGGTTCCGGGCAGAAATATAAAGTGCATGAGATTCTGGTGATGGAAGGCTTAAGTACTGTTTGTGGGCCACCTCTCTATCATGTATAGCATGAGAACAAGCTGTGTTAAACCAAGGTTTAGAAGGTTTAGGACGAGAAAAAGAGTGAGGAATGTATGCTTCCATGCCAGACACTATCACCTCTGTTATGCGCTCAGCACACAAAGACGGGTCTCTGACACGGAAGCAGTAGTCATTCCAAGGAAAATCAGCAAAATACCTCCTCGGGTCCCCCCAACTAGCAGAGGCAAAACGCCAGAGGCACCTTCGCTTAGGGGGATCCTGAGGAGGGATTGGAGTGATAGGACACCTTTCAAAAATTTAGTGAGAAGACTGGCTCTGCATTCCTTCTGCTAACTTGTATATCTCATTGGTGTAATTTATAACTACCATTCTCATGCAGTCATTTAGGTGACTCAGATGTGACCCATAGCTGGACCTGTACTATTTACTGGGGGTGAGATACTCCATATCACTGGTGACTAACTCAGTATGTAGTAATCCAATCTTGGCTAGCAGGACTGTAGGAGAGTTAGATTTCCTTATAGCTGCTTATGCCCCTAAGTCAATAAATAGATATTATTATGGTTCTTTCTATTACTTAATATGAGATTCAGTGGAAACCTTTACTTAATCTACAACAGGTATTTTGTTTGAAACTATTATCATGACTGCATATGCAATTTAAGTAGTAAGATGTTTATTTGCTGTTTTTGTTCATTTTCTTCAATTTTCAGAATCAAGTAAGATGGAGGTGTGAGGAACTACACAGAACATCAAAGTAAGGCTGTGTTTGTGTGTTTCAATAGAACTGCTTTGTTTGAAAAGTTTGCCTTTTGCTTTGCATGATTTATCAGTTTCTGCTCTTTTTCTGTTTGTAGTTGATTTAGTTAAATTCAGTCTCTCCAAATGAAGACTTCAATCATGGATAAAATAAGAATTTTGAGGTCAAGTCGCAGGAAAATAGACCCAAAAAAAGGCAGAACCTCAGGTGGTGCTCCAGTAGTGGTCCCTGCTCATCCCTCACAGCCAGCACCTGCAGAGGCAACACAGCAGTGGGTGCCTGTCCTGGTGCTGAATATTTCCAAGCCCAACACTCCCCCTGCTACCACTACCATTCCTGTGACCTACAGTAATAATAACACTCAAAATGTAGCTGTAAAGAGCAGCATTTTGGTTGAGAAGAATGTCCCTGTAACTACTTGTCCCTCTTCAGAGGATGTCCCAGTTACTAATAGTAATGTTATTATTCAGTGCAATAATTCAGATTCTAAACAATGTGTAATCAATCCAGCTGAACCAACTTCTGGTGTTGTCCAAACTGCAAGCACTGATACCTCAGAGGAACTTGAGAGGACAGACCAGGATGCCTCTGACAACCATGTCAAGTGTGTGCTGTGTGACAAAAGCTTTCCTTCCCTTAAAGATATGCAGACTCACTACCTTAGCACTCATAAATCCCGCCGTGGGAAGGACAGCCGTAAAACCAAAATCAACAGTGACAGTTTTGCAACACAAATAAATGTTGATGGTGAGCAGTGTGGCCTAGATCAGAAGAGTGAACTATCTCTACCAATGAGTGAGAAAGGGGAGATAGATCCTAAGTGCCCTGTTTGTTCCATTGACTTCTCAACTGCAGATGAGGTGAAGAAACACATGAAGGAAGTTCACTCTTACGTATGTTCTGAGTGCAGTAGCACTTTCTATAGTCTTTTCCAATTTACTAACCACAAGTGCACAAAAGTTGTAAAGAAAGTGAGACGTACTAGAAAAAAAGTAACTGCTAGTTTGGCTACAAAATTACCTTTGAACCCTGAGGCAGCTAAGATTATGAACAGTTTTGTGCAGATTCAACCCAAGACCAAGAACAGTAATAAATCATCCTCCAGAAAATCCCAGAGGAGCCCCACACCCCCATCACAGGAAAAGGTCCAGCAGCCAGTCTCTATGATTACTTTAGCAGGTGAGGCTAAGCAGATCCAAACATTAGAAACTCCAACCAATAAAAACATGTCTGTTTGTGGTGTGACAATGTCCACTGCTTCAGAAATTGCTGAGGAAACCTCTCTTTCAGAACCAGTCATAGTTTCAAAGCAAGATAACCTTGAAGAAGAGGAATCCACTTTCCTTCCTTCCATTGAAACAACATATTCATTAAAAAGTCCTTATGATTACAGAAATGAGGAGCAGAGTTACTCTTCTAAAATCCCAGTTATAGAAACAAGGAACATAGAGCAAGCTAAGCAATACATACAGAAGACAGAGTTTTCTGAGCACAAGATTCCCCAGAGTGAACTAATCATGGAAAAAATTGCACAGTTAAAAAGAAATCCCCATGTCAGCCTTTCTTGGCATCCCACTCTGCAGGCAAGAGGCTGTATGGAAGAAGATGGGGAATATGTGTGTGGACGGTGTAATGTATTGTGTGATGATATGGAAGACTACATGGACCACCTGCAGGACTGTCTCACCATGACCAGTGTGACGCTAGAGCCAGCTCCAACTCCACCACGCAGGCTTCTTAAACTTCCCTGTCAAACAATTGCATTTGGTTCTCGTGAGAGTGGCCACAGTAGGTACCTGATAAATCAGAATCTCATAGCTAAGCTGCAAGCATACCTCCCAAACTCCTTAGTTAAGACCTCTCAACCACTTCCACATCAATTCAAACCACCCACTGCTGCCCCACCAGGTTCCACTGGACAGACTTTCAGGGACCTTCTAGATGATGACTTTGGTTATGAGTCCCATGAGTCAGTTGACATTCAAACAGCTGGTTCAGCATCACCTGTCAGTCCAGCCACATGGCACAGTGAGGCACCCCACTCCTCCAGAGAACTATCTGCTCTCCAAGGAAAAGTATCTGTAAGTAATACCACCAAGGGGACTACTCAGCCCATGGTGATAATTCCCATGGACTCCAAGATCAACCTGAGTGTGGCACCAGACCACCAGCTACTCAAGAAATTGTCAGATCATTCCCAGTGTGGGGAGGAGGCAACAAAGACCAACAGCAGCCCAGCCTTGGCTGCTTCTCCCTTGGGCCTGCTGCTGGACCAGGATGACATCAAGATGGAGGTGGAGGAGGAGGTAGTGGAAGACCACTTTGAGGTAAGGTAATAGTAGGCAAAATTTTGTGTTTAATAGAAGATAGGGAGCATCAATAACATCAATAGAGCTAGAAAGTATAAATAACCTGTGATTGAAGTCTGTTGTCTCTGAAAACAGGTATAGATAACTGTCAGATATATTTTTTGGATAGCAAATATCAGGAAAAATGCAGGTAATGGAAGGATTTTATTTTAAAGTCAGACATTACTGCTTTGCAGAAAATTTTTCTCTTGTAATCTGATGTGATGACAAATAGTCTTGTTTGATCTTTAAGCAGTTAGCTATGGCAGGATTTTCTTATTAGAGATGTAATAACATACACAAGATGATTTGCATACCTATCCATTTAGAGTATTAAATTATTCAGATATATATGCATTTTGATCCTTAATTCAGCTTATGCAAGTAAGTTCTTACATGAAAATTGATATACTATTCACAATTCATTTTTAGCATGCTCACTTTGTGTGTGTGTGTGTGTGTGTGTGTGTGTGTGTGTGTGTGTGTGTGTGTGTGTTTACCTAGTTGTGGTTTATGGGAAGGGAGTAATCTCATAGTATCCCATCTCCATATCTATCCAGTTTGGTCCTAAAAACATGGACAGTTACAACATTGACAATGTTTTCACTGAGTTAATTCCATTTGTTTACACTTCTGTGAGGAAAACTATACTTCTTGATGTCCGTTCTACAGTGAACTTTCTTCAACTTCTTAGTGTCCCCTTGTACTCTGTGTCTAAATTTATAAAACATTCTTTGTCCACATTTTCCATACCATTTAGCATTCTATAGATGTTTATTAAATCTCCTCTCTCTCTCTCTCTCCTATTTTCAAGGGTAGGAATTTCCAACATTTTTAATCTCTTCATAAGTCAACTTACTCAACTCCAGAACCATCTTAATGACTGCTCTTTGTACTCTTTCCAATTTTATAATATTCCTCTTTGTATGAGGAGACCACACCACAGCTGCATATTCCAGTCTTGGTCTTATTGTGGAAATAAACAACTTCTTTATCATTCCTTCATCCAAGTATGAGAATGCCATTCTTACTCTTTTTAACAAATTCATTGTTTCCAGTAATTTTATCAATGTGTCTGTCCAGAGTCAAATTTTCAGTAAATGCTACTCCCAAATCCACTTCCTCTTTTGACTTCTTTAACTTCACACCTACCATCTCATAATGATATTGTATTCTTTTCTTATTCTTACCAAACTCCATTATTTTACATTTACTTAAATTGAATTCCATTTGCCAAGATTTGCTCCATCTATATATCTTATTTAAATCATCTTGCAGTACCATATAGTTGTTTACATTTTCTACCCTTCTCATCAGCTTAGCATCATCTGCAAATAAGTTTATATAACTATCTATTTCTTCATTTATGTCATTCACATATATCACAAACATTATCGGTCCCAACACTGACACCTGTGGGACACCACTAGTTACTTTCAGCCAAGATGAATTTTGGTCTTGTATTACAGTTCTCATCTCTCTGTCATCCAGATAATCCTCCATCCACTCCAGCAATCTTCCTCCAATTTTTCCATAATTTTTTATCTTCCATTGCAATCTTCGGTGTGGTACTTTGCCAAACGCTTTCTTCAAGTCTAAGTAGACACCAACCACCTATCCGTCTCTCTCTGCACAATATTGACTATCCTTGAATAAGAGGACAATAAGTTTATGGAGCATGATCTTCCCCTCCAAAATCCAAATTGACAATTTACTAAAACTTTACCTCTTTCCAAGTGTTCCATCCATCTTTCCTTTATTGTTATTTCACATAGTTTTCCTACAACACTAGTTAAGGACACTGGTCTATAATTTAGTGGGTTTTCCTTATTTACTCCTTATTTGTTCTCTTCCAATCTTTTGGTACTCTTCCCTGTGATAGTGATGTCACCACTTGACTGAATTTTATCTGCCAGTTGTTCTCTACATTCCTTCAATATCCAGTTTGATACTCCATCTGGACCAGTTGCTTTATTTACATCAAGTTCTTCTATAATCTTAAGTATTTCCTCTTAACTGACTGGGACTGTACTTTGTATATTCCTCACCAACTTATTCCTTCCAGCATCAAACTCCCCTTCCATAGTAAATACCAATCTGAAACTATTGTTCATAACCTCCACCATGTCCTGTGCATCCTCATAGATTTTTCCTTCAACTTTCAATCTTGATACACCCTACTTCTTCTTCATCTTCCCATTAATATGTTTATAGAATAGTTTAGGTTCATTTATACACTTATCTATTATATCTCTTTCATAGTTTCTTCTCTCCATTCTTATTATCAAAATGTACTTGTTTCCAGCATCAGTATATTCCTCCCATCTGCTCTTAGTTTTCCTTTTCTTCCATCTATTCCAAGCATTTGACTTACAATTTCTAGCCTCTTTGCATTTTGTATTGAACTATTCTTTACCCTTTCTACATCTTGCTCCTCCTCTAGGTACAAATTTCTCCACAGCAGAATTATATATCCTTATAAATGCATCCTATTTTTTTCCAAACATCTGCATCTTCATTCTTTCCATTCCTCAGCAATAAAGTACTTTTTTAATTTTTCAAAGCTTTACTATATTTAAATCTTTTTACCTTATAATTTTCATCAGTGATTACATTTTCATTTTTCAAATTAAATTCCATCAACACATGATCACTTTTACCTAGAGGGCTATCATAGTGTATAGTTTCAATAATTTCCATGCACTTGGTAAACAATAAATGAAGTCTTGATGGTTTATCTCTTCCACTAAATCTGGTATCACAATCAACTCACTGAGTCATCAAGTTTTCCATTGCCCAGTTTAATAGTCTATTACTCCATGAGTTCTTACTTCCACTAGTTGTTAATGTTTCCCAATTTATCTCCTTACAGTTAAGATCACCAACAGTAACTTTATCACTACTTTCCATCACTATCTTTTCAAGACCTTTTAACACATATACCAACATCTCTTCATGCTCTTCTTTTCACCAAGCATTGGTCATAGGTGGCACATACACTCCAATATAATTCATTATCCTCCCATTTCCACTTCTAATCATCACTTGTAGAATTTCAGACTTGTCTTCACTTTTCATTACCTTCTCCACTTTAACACATTTTTTAGTCAGAATGATCACTCCACCTCCTCCCTTGTCACTTCTGTTTTTCATCCATAAATCATATTTATCATCACCAGTGTCAGGAGTTCCCCATTCATTTTTCCATTTTGTGTCACATAGTACAACAACATCTGGTGCAGTTTTGCTTAACAACTCATTTAATTCCATTTTAGTTGACATTAATCCATTTAGTATAACATAATTTACATACTGTTTGATGTACCATTTCTTTATTCTCATATCTCTTACTCCAGAAAACTTCTCTTCTGTTCATTTTTTTTTTTGTTGTGTGTGTGTGTGTGTGTGTGTGTGTGTGTGTGTGTGTGTGTGTGTGTGTGTGTGTGTGTGTGTGTGTGTGTGTGTGTGTGTGTGTGTGTGTGTGTGTGTGTGTGTGTGTGTGTGTCTTTGTTTACCTAATTGTAATTTACAGGGCCTAAGCTATGCTCGTGTGGTCCCATCTTTATATCTACACTTGTCCAGTTTTTCCTTAGAGTTGTGCACATTCATTGTCAATACTACATCCTCACTTAGCTTGTTCCAAACTTCCATATTTCTCTGTGAGAAACTATATTTTTTTATGTTATTCAAGAATCTTCCTTTTCTTAGTTTTTTGCTGTGGCCTCATCTGTATCTGGTATTTTCTACTTCTCTTAGCAATAGTTTCTCATTATCAATTTTTTCCTCTCTGTTCCACAATTTATAAATTGGTATTAAATCTCCCCTTTCTCTTCTTAGTTCCAATGTTGGCAAGTTCATTTCCTTTAAGCTGTCCTCATATGTTACTTCTTCCAGTTCTGGAACCATCTTCATTGCCATCCTTTGTATCCTTTCTAGTTTTTTCACGTGTTTCTTCTTGTGGGGAGACCACTGATTCAGCATATTTCAGCTTTGGTCTAATCATAGTCTCATCATATCTTTATCTATGTAGTGGAATGCTGTTCCAATATTTCTCACCATTTTATATGTATCTCGGAATATCTTTTCTACATGCTTTTCTGACTATTGACTATCCTGTATTATCACTCCCAGATCTTTCTCTTCTTGTGCTTTTCTGACTATTGACTATCCTGTATTATCACTCCCAGATCTTTCTCTTCTTGTACTTTTATTATTTCTTCATTTCCCATTTTATATGCCCATTTTTGTCTCTTCATTTTTCCACATTTCCATTACAAGACATTTTTTCACATTAAATTCCATCTCCCATTTCTTATTCCAGTCCCAGATTTTATTCAAATCCTCTTGTAGAATTTGACAGTCTTTGTTGTTTCTTATATGTCTTTGTAGTTTTGCATTGTCTGCAAACAAACTCATGTAACTCTTTACTCCTTCAGGCATATCATTTATGCAGATCAGGAAAACTATTGGTGCCAGCACTGATCCTTGTGGTACTCCACTATCTACTTCCCTCCATTTTTATTTTACATCTTTAAGTAACATTCTCAGTTTTCTTCCCTTTAAGTAACTTTTCATCCAGTTTTTTTATTTTTCCATTTAATCCTATATTTTCCAGCTTTCATAATAGCCTGTTGTGGTTAACTTTGTCAAAAGTTTTTTTTTTTTTTTCCTAGATCTAAATATGCAGTCTGTCCATCCATCCCTTTCCTGTGTTATATCAGTCACTCTTGAATAGAAGCTTATGAAATTTGTTACACATGATCACTTTTGTCTGAAGCCATACTGTTTTTCTGTTATTATATCATGTTTTTCTGTGTGTGTGTGTGTGTGTGTGTGTGTGTATGTGTGTGTGTGTGTGTGTGTGTGTGTGTGTGTTTGTTTGTTTTAACCTCAATGCTGTTTGTTGCTATTATTGTGCTGAACTTGCTCCTTGATTCAATACAGCAATGATTGTGTTGCAGAAAACTTGATACTCATGTATGTTGTATTAATGCTCTTTTGTCTTTTTTGCTGACAGTTTAGTATTTTGTGAATGCTTATTGCATCATCAAGAAGCTTTACTTGTTAGCTCCATTTTTACAATGTCTTTTACTAAGACTTGGAGCTCTTTTTTGCTCTCTTTTTCATTGTTATGAATTACTGTTGTGATGCTTTTAAAACTGAAGATTAGCTCTTTTTTGTTCTTTTTCATTATTATGGAGTATTGACGTGATGTGTATAAAACTGAAGATAGATCATATGTAAAAAGGTGTCCAGTAACATAGTTTCATGTATATTTTGCACAGTATTGGCAACATCAACTAAAGTGATTTAGTTTTGTATTGCAGGACTCATGACAGAGCATGGCAAGCAGATGGATGCCACTGACACAAAGTGTGTTGTATTGGTGGCTGTGGCTATGTGCCGGTGGTGTTCATAGTGCCAGACAGAGCAAGGAGCCCATTGCCAATGTATTGGGCAACTGTGGAGATCTAGTGCAATAATAAGTAGAGTTCATTTGTTCATATTCAGATACATGTGGTGCTGTAACGTATATTTTTATCTTTCTGCTTAAATTCTTGAACAAAGCTTTAAAAGCCACACATTTATTTGGAGTGACTGTATCTGTCAGTGTGGTACTATATGTAAGCAAGGCAATAGATTTGGTATTATATGTCTCTACCAAGGTAACTTAATACTAAAATACTGGAGTGAAGGAAATGAACCTATAGTGCTGCAGTGACAAAAGGCAATCGTGAAAGTAAAGAACTACATCAGCAGAAAAAAATGAAATAAAAAAAAGTAGCATGAAGAGAAGAGTGCCCATTTCTATTCCCAAAATTCAAGCTCAGAGGAATAAGCTGAGCTGCATCAACACACACCCCAAGACTGTGAGATTTGAATTTGAGGAAGTGTTAAAGTGTATTGGACAAGAGCTAAGATGAGTGAAGCAGAGGAAGAGAGGAAGGAGGTACTGCTACCCTTTCCAGAGGTTTACATCAAGGAGGAGGTGAAGGTGGGCAGCACTAAGTGGAGCATAATACCACATACAGATCATTGTTTATCATTTTCAAGTTCTCATAACTGATCAGATCTTAAACATTTATGAAATTCTTAGATTCGTTTGGAATATTGTTTGGGTGATGGGTAACTTTTCTGAGCATAAATATTCTCTTGATGAATATTGTCTTGTTCCCAATATGTCACTTTTTTTTCCTCCATTCAGATAATTTGATAAAGTAGGATGGCACACAAATCATTGCAGTGATATTTAATTTTAAAAACATTGTCTTCCTTCCATATGCACAGACAGAAGCACAAGATTCAGAAGAGGACTACGAAGAAAGAATGTGCTTGGAAGAGGATCATGCAGAGAGATCAGTTGTGGGGAACAGCTATGGGGAGGATTATGCAGCACTTCAGGATGATGAGTTTGGGCAACTTCAAGACATAGAAGGCCTCAGAGGGGAGGATGGAGAAATTCATTGTGAGCAAACTGTAAGTGACTTGTTTTTAAGGGTCTGTTCTTTGGGGCTATTGTTGCACAACCTATTTTGTATAATATCAAAGCTTAGAAGAGACTAACATAATACTGCCCATGGCTGACTATTAATAGTGTGGACTCTCATGCTCTTATTTTTTTTCATGGCATGATCCCTCCTCCTTAAATGTGAGAATCTGCTAAGTAGAAAAAAAAACAGTTATTATGTGAAACAAATCATCTTTTTAATCATGAAAGGGATTTTTTCCCTTCCTTGTTTCTTCTAAGCAAACTCTCCCAGCCTCCCCTCTTCATGCTGATTGTTGGCAAGGAATGGGAGTATATAGAACATACATATGTAGAACATACATATGCAGAGGTACTGTGGGTCACCAAGGTTGCCATAGCAACACCAACCAAGGTTTTTAAGTGGTATTAAACTTAAATGTGGGAAGGATGAGTTGGGTAATATTGGGGAGCATGTAATGCTAAGTAGAAGAAACAGAGAAGTGAAAAAATTCCTTTTAGGATTAAAAAGGTGATTTTTCTCTGATGAGAGCACCTTCAGGAGCATTGGGATGAGCAGCAAACATGTCTGACATCCAGACGGTAGCAGCCGATCTGATCCACTTTTAAGGGGATCAAAAATCCAGCTTCTGTGATGATTTGGGGCATTTTCAGGGATGAAAGAAGTGCAGGTAAGCTGTATTTCCTACCAAGGAACACAACCATGCACTCAAAAAAAACTACCTGGGCATCTTGAAGGATTTCGTGCATCCCTTCTTTGACCTCCATCAGCCAGGTGGCATTTTTATGCACAATGGTTCCCCATGCCATGGTGCAAAACCAGTCAAGGACTGTCTTCAGAAAAAAATTCTGTTTTGAAGTGGCCAAGAAATTTGCTGGACCTGAATCTGATAGAGAATGTGTGGGCACACATCAAGGAGATGGGTGCCATTCCAACCCCATCAGTCCCATGCCTGCAGGAGGCCATCACATGGGTCTAGAGCAGTGGTTCTCAAACTTTTTCATGAGCGACCCTATTTGGAACATTTCGTTCCTTTGTGACCCAGAGTAAAGTAAAGAGAAAGAAAATGTTCAATGATATATACACTTTATTTTGGAAAAAATAAATAATGTGTACAGCTTTTCATTCACAAAACTAAACTAGTGGGATCCATGGCACTGCTTTTCCTTTTCACAAAACAAAATTAATAGAATTTATGGCACTGCTTTTCATCCACAAAACTAAATTAATAGAATCCATGGCACTGCTTTTAATTCACAAAACTAAATTAATGGGATCCATGGTGCTGCTTCTCGTTTACCAGTTTGTCAAATAGACTGAAACACTGAAAGCATGATAATGTTCCTGTGTCCCTGCGACCCATCAAAATTGATCTTGCGACCCAACTTTGGGTCGCGACCCATAGTTTGAGAACCACTGGTCTAGAGGGATATGGACCAAGACTACTTTGAAAATCTGGTTACAAGCATTCCCCATCACCTTCATGATGTCATAAGACTCAGAGGAAATGCTACTAATTACTAAAGTAAATGAATGCACTAGCCATAGCTTTTTTTAATTTTTCTTTAAGGTAATAACAAATTATGTGAGATTATTTTTACTTGGGGGAGGTAAGGTATCATCTTTGTCTGCTGATGCTGTACAATTTATTAGATCAGTGAAATTAAGGCAGCACACAATGTAACACAATTGCAACATATATAAATCAATACATGAATAAGAAATTCTCAAACATATACACTTGCAACACCAGACAAAGAGTAATAAGTTACAAAATAATAAAAAAAAAACTAACAGTATTGGACCCAAGCTATAATGTGAAGCACTCCTACATTGCTCCTTCTGTGACATGCACTTAATCCTTGCTCAAATCATGAGAAATGAATGACATTAATAATCACAATCTCTACCACTGTGCACTATAATGGTTAGCATGCCTGGCTAGGAATCTGCAGGCTCTGGTTCTAATCAGGACTGGGGTAATTGGTGCACAGCTCACTTAATTATTCATCCTTCTTTCATGTTTCTTGATAAATGGGTACCTGTAGAAACATGGATGTTTTAGTGATCTTGTGTCTTGGGGTAAGGGATATCATCCACTACAGGTTCAAAGGCCAATGAGACAGAGATGAGCACTGATGCCATATGCAGCCATAGTGTATGCCCCTAACTTTGCCTTTACTATCACTGTACTAGTCTTACAACATAGGCTGAGGCTCTTCACTGCCATCACCGGTATACAACACCATACACAGTAAGGATTTTGAAATGTAAGTCTTGGTACACATGAGTGATTTCTGTGACCATCACTTTAGTGGCTGCTACTGGTTTAGAAATTAAGCATGTTACAATCAAACATCACCCACTGGTGACATTATAGGAATGGGTGATAAAGCAAACTGGGGACATTCTCTCTCCTTAATATTCTAAGTACATCATATTTTTATTATGCTTATACACTGAAGTTTTCTTATACACTGAAGACAGAGAAAACCAGTTACTCAAACTACATTAATATAATGTTATGTAGCCTTGGATCTGATGTGAATTATGAAACAAAATGTTGAGTCCTAGAACAAAAGTTTCTATGTATAGGATTATATATTCATTAAACTGATCACCAATCTCATCATTTTAGGTTGCACATGTCTCTCTCTCTCTCTCTCTCTCTCTCTCTCTCTCTCTCTCTCTCTCTCTCTCTCTCTCTCTCTCTCTCTCTCTCTCTCTCTCTCTCTCTCTCTCTCTCTCTCTCTCTCTCTCTCTCTCTCTCTTTTTTTTCACTTGTATAGTTCTAAAAGCTGCTTGTGTTTCTGCAGCAAGATGACTTGAGATGTGGTGTGTGCCAGCGAGAGTATTCCTCTCCGACATCTCTCAAGGCTCACCTCAGCAAGAAGCACAGACTGGCAATAGGACCATGTTTCACTTGCCACCTGTGTGGGGCCATCGCCCAGACTAGAGCCACCCTCAGACGTCACCTGTTGAGAACCCACGGCCAGAGCAGCCTCAAAGAGCACCAGATGTTAAAGAAGGTGTGTCACACTATTATATTTTTGTTGTGTGTGAAAGTGTAGATTTTTTTTTCCAAATTATAGCAACACTTCATCTGCATTTTAAGAAGAAACTTTTAAAGGAAAATGGCTAGTAAAAGAATGAAAATCAGTCATAAAAAATTATTGGATATTGTTTATTGGATTGTCTTCTGGATGTTAAAAGAAAAAAAAGACTAAATAGAAAACTTAAACAAACATGTTTGTGCATCTTTTGGCATCCATGTGACAAAATTTTGCATAATTCACACGCAAAAAAAGTTGTAGTGCTTGCCCTCCCCCTTGTTCTTCCAGTTTGTGTTACCATGCATTTACACACCAGATTTATTTTCTGAGAAAAGCACCAAAATACAATAGAACCTCTGAACATGAATTTAATTGATTCAAGTAGGCACTTCTTAATGTGAACATTTGTATTCAAAATTAATTTTTCCCATTGAAAATACTATAGGAATGTAAGATAATTTGTTCCAACCCACCTATGATGTGCACAACATTCACAATCACAGTCATTTTCAGCATAAAAGAGATTTCAAATAAATAACATTGCTAAAAGCATTATATGATTGAATATTAATTAAATAGTAAATAATAAAGACAGGAGATACAGTGCACATTTGACAGCACTGATTCTAATCTATTTTATTTACACACAATGTATACATAAAAGTAATAAATACAAAATATACATGCAGTGTTCTCCTGCCTATTTGCAGTTTGGGATTCATGGGTTCTCATATTCATGGATTAAGAAAAGAAAAAAAAAACTTGGGGGGAAGATAGAGCTCCAAAGTAACATCTTAATTTGAGTGGCAAGCCACCCCCAGAGCCTTCACTGGTTTTATTAAACCTAACCTCAACCTCAAATCATGAAATGATAAGCAAGATAATATTGAAGGCCCCGACGGCCCCTCGTTCTGTTAGCCATCATCATGCTGCTTCAGGACAGCTGTGGCAGGGCAGGACAGCAGGTAGTGCTCCAGTAGGTGCCGGAGTTGTGGCTACAGTGGTCACACCGCCTACCACAGAAGTTCTCTTGCAGCTCCTCCAGGGTGCTGTAGCCCAGGTGGAGGCAGTGCAGCAGTACGGCATCTCTCCTGGACAGCTGTGTTGAGTGGACCTGTCGCTGGTAGGTGGTGGCTTCAGCATATCATGCTGCCTGCCTTGAGGTCTTGTCCAACTCCCAGTGCAGTTGCTCAGCATTATTGGTGGCAGCATGCCTGGCCAGCACCTTGGCCTGCTGCAAGCTGGGAAGGATGTTGCTGGTGGGTCTGGGCATCGCAGTAACTGTTTGGGTGACTTCATCAGCAGCCTCATTTCCACATAGTTGCACACAGCTTGGCACCCAGTTAAGCTGCATACAGTGCCCCTGCGCAGTGAGGCTCTGCAGGTGCCCGAGGATGCTGGTAACAAAGTGCATGTTGTCAGTGAGTGGCCCTGGCTGCTGCAAAACCTGTAATGGAGATCTGGAGTCCATGTGGATGACCAGTGCCTCCTCCCCAAGGTGCAGGGTGTGCTCGTGGGTATGCTTGAGTGCCACCAGCTCTGTCTGCAGAGTCGAGCAGTGGTCGAGTATCCTTCAGGCAAGCACCTCCCTGTCAGTAACCACAGCTGTGCCTGTTGTGTCTCTGTCAGGGTCCATGGAGTGGCAGCAGTGAGTGAGACAGATGGACTGCTGGTAATAAGTGTTTCCAGACAGTCTACTCTTAAAATCCCTAAACAGTATTCAGGGAATAAATCCCAAAAAATCCCCATTCCATATATTTTCTTAATGTCATAAAAAACACTGAAATACATTTGAAATGTATGTGATACACCTGCTTTACATGTACATTAAAATTCTCCTGGTGAATATAATGTACAACAAATATGATTGGGAAAGGGATGGAGAGGGGGGAATTTTTGGACTGAATCACTTGAATTTCCATAAAAGTCTCGTGGCAAAAGAATGAATAATAACTTCTTTTTTTTTAAAGCATTGTTTCCATTTTTCTGATATGTGTGGTCACTTCTTATGTTGAAATAGTTTCTCATCATTCTCTTAATTGCTGAAATCCATTTGAATAAAATTGAAATAAAAATTAGGTCCTTGAAAAAAACAAAGTGACTGATGCTTTAAAATCTACTAACGCTAGCATGTCTGAGCAAGCACAGAACCATAATTGGCTGTGTATGGAGAACAGCATGCTATATGCTCTCTGGTGGGCTCTCAGTTCCTGACACTTACTCCTGTGTTGTTTGGACTCAAATGTAGACTATTGTGTTTTGGAGCATGTAAAAGAGTGATTTCATGGCAGATGAACTTAATGGATGGGCCATTTGAGTCATTGCTCCACCTGCAAGAGATATTTTGGCATCCATTTATCATTCCATATAGTTATTTGCTGTGCTTATTGTTTCCTTCAATTGTTAAGGCAAGAAAATGCATCAGCTCCTCACCTTCACCCAGAAATACAGGTGCTGCACTTAATACAAAAATTTGTATATGTGTGGAAAAGGGGCATTGATAAATATTTTCCCTTAGAAGTTCACTGTATGTATATCTTACCCAACATTCCAAAAGTTACACGTAAAATTAGATATATTTAACCCTCTGACACACTGGACACATGTCAAAATGTCTTCATGTGAAACTACACTGATGCATAACTGCATCAAAAAACTTATTTAAATTAATTAAAAATTAATTTTCTGGTGTAAGTGCGTAAATTTTTTACTTCACTTTTGCTTTATTTTCTTGAGATCTAATTGACAAATTCCATTTCCAATAATACCATTATGAAGCTCATAAGAAGACAGTTAAGATGATGTGTAGTGCACAGAATACTTGCAGGAAAAATTCTGAGCTATGAAATTGTGAAGAGAGAGAGAGAGAGAGAGAGAGAGAGAGAGAGAGAGAGAGAGAGAGAGAGAGAGAGAGAGAGAGAGAGAGAGAGAGAGAGATTGTCTCATAACTTGGGGCTACACCTGCTGAACTTTGGCTATACCCACTCCGAAGTCCATGAATAGGCAAACAAACCTGTCTTATGCTTTTCAACAGCCATCTTAATTATTTATATGAATAAAGGCATGTAGAACCCAAAAAGGAGAGAGAGAAAGAGAGAGAGAGAGAGAGAGAGAGAGAGAGAGAGAGAGAGAGAGAGAGAGAGAGAGAGAGAGAGAGAGAGAGGCATCTCATTTTAACCCAGGTCATATGCCTGGCATATTTGAGTCTTGCATTTGGCAGAAGCCTCAAGCCTGTCACTACTCAGTAGTATCACATCACCCATAAGGCAAGATGCTCTCTCTCTCTCTCTCTCTCTCTCTCTCTCTCTCTCTCTCTCTCTCTCTTTCATGGCATCAAGTGTCAAGTAAGTAAGCATTACATTGTTTTTCCCGAACATATGATACCTTTTTTGTACCGAAAAATTATGATAACAAGTTACAAGTGAAATGACTTACGAGTAGCCTTCTGGAACATATCTCACTTGTAACTTGAACACCCTCTGTACTCTAAATATGCATTAGCTTATGAGATGGTAAATAGATCCTGTACTTACAATTTAAGCCATAAATCATGGGCTTCTTTTCTCAATTTATTTTTTGTCCCTGTGAGTATTAATGTATTATGCACCATTATTTGTGATAAAAATGACAAAAAAAGAAACTACCTCACATTTACCTTAGTGAAGCGTGGGAACACTGTGTGGTGGGCAAGTGTGTGCGTGTGTGTGATGCAGTGAGCAGCAGGTGATTTGAATTTGTGGTTGGCAGCAATCCAAATAAAAGTGAAACCATAGAGGTTAAAACTGTGGTTAATGATGGATGACTGTATTCCCTTTTTCCTTCCATCTCCTTGCCCCCTTTCTCCTTTCCAATTAGTATCTTCACACACACACACACACACACACACACACACACACACACACACACACACACACACACACACACACACACACACACACACACACACACACACACACACACACACACACACACACACACACACACACACACACACACACACACACATTCCTAAGGAATGGAAGAGAGCAGACATAGTGCCAATTTATAAAATATGTAGCACTTAAAATACGTAGCACTTAAGAAATAATAAAGACATAATAGATAACAATCTAGCTGATAACTTTACTTTTACAAATATAAAACATAGAAATTAAAAATTATAATAAAAAGATGACGAAACCATACATGTTATAAACTAATCCAACACCAAGACCTAACATACATAACTGCTACAGATCCTACCTAAGGGAGGGAGAAAACAGGTGGAGGACTGAAGCTAAGTTTTACAGAATAAATACATTACATGAATCCGTGTTCAACAGTTGAGATAAGTTCCTGGTGCTTGCACTTGGTCAGCCTAGAGGAATCCAGTCTCATCTAACCACCAGGGTAAGGGTGACCCAGCAAGTACAGGTCAAAGGTGTTGGAGAGAGAGCCTAGTGTGAACTCTCCACTCTTGGTCTGGGCAGCTCTGCCATTGCCTCGGAATGGGACCTCATTGAGCTTCACAACGAAGTGAGCAGGGTCAAGATGGGTGACATGGCAAGGTGGCTGGCTAGGGCATGGCCTGAGGGTAGTAACTGGCGGGATAGGGGGAGTGGTCATAACAACACACACACACACACACACACACACGCACACACACACACACACACACACACACACACACACACACACACACACACACACACACACACACACACACACACACACACACACACACACACATTCATGTGCAAATAGATATACCATGATATATTGTATACAAAATATAATTAATTGCATGCTACATAATTTCTTCCTTCAAATTCTGGCTTTGTGCAAAGATCCAAGGTTTTTTGACTCACTAGTTTGCCTTTACAACCTCCATTTTCTCTTCCATCACTAAATTTTCTGTTATGTGGAGCGTGGGCTTTCTACCTGGCAGGTTACAAAGGTTGTCAGATATTTCCCACATCTCACAAAAATTTGATGTAGGGCTTTGTCATTCTTTCTCTGGCTGTTGTGGTGAAAGAAGAAAATGGCCTGTGATCACTAGAACACATTTGAAAGGAAGCGTGGCACAAAAACTATAAATATTCATGATAATTCATGATTATAAGCGATCACAGCATCACAGGAAAAGAGAGGTTTGACTATATAAGTGGTCACAGCAGTTTAAGAGTTAGTTATATATGTAGTTTCTTTAGCAGATAGTTTCATATCCACATCATATTAACTTTATTCATATCCACATCATATTAACTTTATTCTTTTCTAGTTTGTTAATAAGTATTCTGAGTCTTTATTTTGCAGATTTATTGTATGTGAATCAAATGAGAAGGAAAGCTTTTTGATTTCTTGTAAACAAAACTTACTGAAATATGTGACATCACTAATGTCTACAACTTTATTTAACAATTAACAGAAAAAAGAGATGCAGTGACACTAACAATTTTGTGCAATTCTTTCTTCTGAGAACAGTGCCAACACTGTGGGGAAGGTCATGTAACCCTGATGGCCCTCAATGCACACATCGCTGAGGCCCATGCAGAGCTGCTGGCACAGTACCAGCAGTGCCCCCACTGTCCAGGACTTTTTAGGGGTCGCCCAAGTTTGCTGCGGCATATTAGGTAAGGCAGGTTATTATTATCAACCTCATTTTATGTCACTTTTGATATCTTTCTGAACTGTTGTGTGTATGGAATGTGATATCTCATGATCTTTTATCCAGGTAAAACTACAAGTGGCAGATCATCATCAGCTTTAAAACAGCAGTATTTCTTGATGATACTCAGAAGAATTTTAATGTAATACAGCAATGCATAATAGCCATAGCTGCTTCTGGCTAAGCTGATAATCAGAAGCCCGATTCCTGCTTCTATTTCACTTTTGGCAAGGAAAATAATTGGTGCACTCATAATACTTTTTCTTCTCCAAATTTTTATATGGAAGACATTCTCATGGAAAAATACTGCCCAAAGCAGATTTTCAGAAATATCAATATATAAACAGTGGTAACTTCATAGTATTAATCCTTCAGAAACATTGTAAGGTTTTTCTGTATGATTCTCAGTACACACCAGATGTTCAGTGCAAATGCATGTTGACAGCAATCATATATGTGAATGAATTTGTGTGAATTATTAATGTTTACTAGTTTTTACAGTATTTCTGAAGAGTTGAGACTTTGATATTATTGTTTCTCAATTGATGTTTTGAAAAATCAGCTACGACCAAGACTGACTGGTAAGGTGACTGAAAATACCTTAAATATAAAAATGTGATATGTGGCAGGAATGAATTATTTTCGTAGGGATTTTAGCATCTCTTTCAGGAAGTGAGTGACATAGTAAAGTAATCGTACAGCAAAACAAACATCTCTCAGGACTGCTTTGACATAATGGGTCAAAGAATAAAAACCAAGAAATCATAAAAACCAAGAAAAGAAAAAATGCAAATGACTTTTTGTTTTTATATTTGTTAGATGATGTTAGATGATGATTTAGCTATCCTGAAGATTGCTAAATAGAATGAGACTGAATAACAATGAAAATGGATGGAAGAAGCATAAATGCGAAGGGAACAGATAGAAAAAAAAATGAAAAGGACAAGGGGATGTGAAGAGAAAGTGCTTATTTCTCAATACTTCCTCTCATTACTTCTCTCACTCCTCAACCTTGCTGCTTATATTTATTCTTTCTGATTTCTCCCCATCCTTCCATCCTCTTCCTTTACCTTTCCTCCACTTTCTTACCCTATGTACTTTCCTTTCCCACTTATTTCCCTTCCTGCTCTTTTTCCTTTCCTATCCCTTTTTCTTTTGTCTTGTCTTAAACCTTTGGCCCCTCCTGTCACCTCCCCTCCCCTATATCTGTAAGAGACAAAGGACAAGAGAGAGAGAGAGAGAGAGAGAGAGAGAGAGAGAGAGAGAGAGAGAGAGAGAGAGAGAGATTTTATTAGTAGTAATATTATTAGTAATAATATTTGTGCTTAGTGTACTACTGTTTCAACCCCACACCTAGGCCTAAGCCTAGGCTTACAGGCCTAGGTGTCTGTACTACAGCCGCATTAGATGCACGGTAATTATCAGATTTTTTTTTTTGCAAGAAAAAACTGCATCTAATGCACCTGCAAATATAGTGTACATCAGAGTTTACACTGTATTTTCTTGAAACTTTCCTGTGTGAAGTAGTAATTTTATATATTTATAATTAAACTTTTTCATAAGGAGGTCAGTGATGTCTTCTAAATTTTTATATCTGGAGTATTTCCTGGGATACATTCTTGTTTTTTTGACTAACCACCAAACAAAAAAAAATTAGTTACATTCTCTCTCTCTCTCTCTCTCTCTCTCTCTCTCTCTCTCTCTCTCTCTCTCTCTCTCTCTCTCTCTCTCTCTCTCTCTCTCTCTCTCTCTCTCTCTCTCTCTCTCTCTCTCTCTCTCTCCATAAAAATCATATAAATTTGTAAGATAAGGATAACTTTTAAACCTAATATATAAATAGGCTTGGAAATTATCCTTATCCTTTGAAATTATGTTCATGTACTGAAATTGTGTTTTACACATATCTAATATATCATAATACTCAATGAATCACTAGACAAAGGATGGGTGACATGCCTAGCCCTTCAAATCCTGCTGCACCTCAGAACACCTTCAGAGTCTGAGTGCTGGGAGCTCATTGGCAGATGTATTGGCTGGGTAGTAAATATAATTTTTGTTGAGTGTTGCTATATGGTTACTTTTGAAAATCATCATCTCACTCATATGCTAAAAAATTACTCAGGTAGCATAATTTCTCAATTTTTTGTAGAATATTTATTACTCTGTTGTGGCATTATGATGCTTAACTCTTTCACTATGATATGCAACAATTCATAGGACTAAAAGGTATAAATAAAATCTATATTAACATCTACAAGAAAGTACTGGATGATAAAGAATGGATTTTGCAATTTTCAGCCAGTATAGTGTTTAGGGGTGGCTGTAGAACAAGAAGAAATGTCCCAGAGTGGTTATTGATTAAGGAAAGAAGTGCCATATAACAGTGTAGGGGTTAAAGTGTCATCATTGTTTCTGGACCACATACTGTTAATAACACTTAATGCATCATCAGGACTGAGGTGGTTAATGCTCCTCATGTAACTACTTATATATGTATCTATCTGATTGTTTTTAAGAGGTCCTCAATAACTGTAACAGAAAAGTTTTCTTTTATCCCTGTCATTTTATTTCCTCCTTGCTTCCTCCTGTTCTTTCATTCTCCTTTTATTTTCTTGCATACTTCAACACTCTGTCCTTTCATTTCAGTTGAAGTTGTCTTGCACTCATTGCATCCTCCATATTTGTATACACTTACTTAGTCTTCTCACTTTCTGCCATTCTTTCTGCATGGCTAGACAACCTTTGAGCACTGCTTTTGGCCCCCACAGCCACTCTGCATTTTATTTGTTTACCTTTACTAAATTGTTTATACACACTTCCTCTACTTTTGCCATTCATTCTTTGCACACTAAAGACTTTTCTCTAGTAACAAATTTCCACTGCTTCAACCCTTCACTTTTGTTTCTAAGCCTTTATCTAAGAGACATTACTTTAACATGTCAGTTCTTGAAGAAAATAAAGGATTCAGAAACTGCAAAGTCATTTATGTATTCAGTTGCACATTTACACTGGTGGATGCTGTGTTACAGCTTTCCATCTATCTGTATACATAAATACCTATCAGTCTATCTCTTTCAGCCGTCTCCCTGTTTCCAGGAGCATTCTTTAAAAGAGATAGCCACAGCAAAAAGAACCTTAATCCCTCCATATCCAGACTTTCCTCTCTTGCTTGATAAAAAGCCTTCCCCCTCTGATAGGACTTTTTTTTTTTTCTTCCAATATAAACATGCTAAGTCAACTTATTAAAAAATCAGATCCTGAATGATGTTACCTTGGTTGAGCATACACTTTCTTTACCAGTTTTATCAAATACAACACACCCGTCCTATGCATTGCTACATGAGTGCCTGATCTACATAGGCAAGAACATACATCATGTGTTCCATGAAAGTCACTCTGTCAGATGCCATCTTTGAAAAGTTGATGTTGTAAAGGGCAACCAATATCACATCACAATGATACAGAAGCAAATAGTCAAGCCAAACTGGGTTCATTATCTAACTAAAATTATTTCTTGTTTATTAAATTAATCTATAGAATATAAACTAAAGTTTGATTTAATTTGATTTTAATGTTAAGTACATCTAGGTCATCAATCTTAGCATGATATACCTCATAGGAAATCTGTAGCTTCATGTAAGCTTCAGTATGTCAAGAATTTATCTTGTTAGGCATTTTAGAGCCAAAGCACCAAATGTTAAAAAATTGATAGTCATAGAGGGTGTGGCTTGTTCAAATAAATATTTTATTAAATTTTTCATTATTTAGTATCAATGGAAATTAGTATGTATAGCCCCCTGTAAATTAGAAATAAGGGTACAGTCATGCCTACTGATTTCTCCTCCTTTGAAAACTAGAATCAAGGCCAATTACTTTTGGATATTTATTTGAACAAGCCACACCCTCTATCCCCCACCTTCCCCAGTGTAAATGTTGTTTGATACTTGAATAGCCATGTATGTGGGAGCAGATTGGTGGCTTATTCAAGTGAATGCTCAGAACTGACTGGCCTTGGCTCTGGCTTCCAAGGATGGCAAAAATCAAAAGGCATGATGGTACATGCATACCTAAGCAATTTTCATGCTTTATTTTTCATTTTGAATTATATTAAATGTTTGTATAAGATATAAAGCATGCATGTAAGTGAATATTCATTATGGCAAATGCAGTTGTATTTCCTTACACCACCAGAGATAGGATAACGGGCAAGATGGTATTATTATTATTTTTACCAGAATGTAAATTCAATAGGATATTTCAGTTCCAGAAGTACTTCTGAGTGTTAGTAAAAAGAGATAAGTAATAGTGTGTATCTTGGTTACCATTATCACAAATTATACACACTTATCAGACTCCAAGACTATGGACATGGTCTCAAGAATACAGATGATATACTCCATGAGACATCATTGAGAGAGAGAAAACACACATGTATACTTCAGGAAGTGATTCATATTAGAAGCCTGCTTGGGATGGCCTGTGAGCTCAAGTTGTGATTCTGTATTTGACATGAAGGTGCACTAAATGTCAAAATTTGAAGCTAATACAACAATTACAAGATGTAAATAAAAGGATGAGAATATCTGACAATGAGAATGTGTATTAGGCATGTGAGAGATGATAGGGTATTTTCTCTGGAGCTGTACAATTTAAAGTTTAAGTTGAATTATTAATGGCAACATTTCACCAAGCTCTGATTGCCACTGACTACAGCTCACCCCATTCTATTCACCCTTAGCCTTGCAGGAACATTTTCCTTTTTAACTTTAATTTCTTTCATATAACTATTCATAAATAAAAGTATATAACAACTTTAGAAACATCAAACCTCTTTATTCATATCCCCACCTTTTTCACAAAACTTTACTTTTATTAATTGTCCTTTGATACCATCAATTTTAAAAACCTGTATAGCTTCCATATTGATCTTATCATTTGCTTTCTGCTGTTTCATGAAATGGTATGAATGTTCAATGAGTACTCTAAGTAGAATTAATTTCACATTTTGTATAACTCTTGTCAAAAGATGCTTTTTTCCTAACCTTGTTTCTTTCTTTTCAGCCGAAGACATCCTGACGCTGATCCTCCATGTCTGGATCGAGACCAGTGTCAGGAGTGTCAGCGAAACTTCCCCACACGCACAGCACTCAGGTTGCATCTCAAGAATCATCACCCTGAGGCACTCATCCACAGGTGCCAATCCTGTTCAGCCACATTCAAATATTCCTCTATGTTGCGGCGCCATGTCAAGGTGGGTCGGTTTTTGAGGAGAGTATTGCTGTTGCTTTCTTTTTTGGATCAGCATTGTGTGTCAAGGACATAATTTTTTATCTCGATATGTGAAGAATTTCTTGAAAACAAATTTATTGCTATATTTACAACTTCTGAAACTTCTCTCCTACAAAGTACTTCCCTTTCTTCCAGTATTTTTTTTGTTCTGGAAGACATTTTTTAATGCATTTTGAAGGATGATATAGAGATATCATTGTGATTTTCCTTCTTTCTCTCCAGTTATCAGAAAATTTGCAACCTTTTAGAATGGGTGTTATTTTCATCAAGCTGGGCTGCAGCTGTACTGTCAAGTGTGTATGTGGGGAATCCACTCACATGCACCAATTTTCAAGATGTCATTCTGACCATCTTTTATCTGATCCTCATATAATGCTTGAATGTAGTTTTGTTCATAAGAAACTTGTAATATTGGCTTGTAATACTTAATATAAAGATGTACATCTTAGCACAACAGGGCATTTCCTAATAATATTATGGTTCTGACAAACCTGGTGAACTAGCCTTTAACTTTGCTATCCTCCATGACCTAGAGCAATTAATGCAACACCCTATTCATATTCGTGATCATCTATTCTTGACCTTTTCCTAACCTCTAATCCTGCTTATGCTGTCACACTTTCTTCTCCATTGGGCTCCTCCAATTGCAACCTCATATCTGTATCTTGTCCTATTGCTCCATTCTCTCAGGATCCTCCAAAATGGAGATGCCTCTGGGCATTTTGCCTCTGATGATTAGGGAACCTGAGGAGGTATTATTCTGATTTTCTTTGGGATGACTACTGCTTCCATGTCAGAGACCTGTCTCTATTCTGAATGCATAACAGAGCTGATAATGTCTGGCATGAAGGCATACATTCCTCATTCTTCCTAACATCCTAAACCCTCCAAACTTTGGTTTAATGCAGCCTGTTCTTGTCTTATACATAATAGAGAGGTGGCCTACAAAAGGTACTTGAGCCTTCCATCATCTGAATCCCATGCATCTTGGAATCATGCCAAGTCTAATCTCCAACTAGCCAAAAATTCTTTCATTAAAAGAAAATGTGAAAATTTTTTAAGATCGAACTCCCCTCATAGCTTCTGTCATCTAGATAAAAACATCTCCAATAACTTTCCTTCTTCATCTTTCCCTCCTTTATTTCAACCTGATGACACCACAGCCATGACACCACACCATGACACCATGACACCTGATGACACCACAGCTTCCCTGCTCAGCAGGGATGACAATGGCCAGTGACACAACACTCTCTCTTTCCCTCTCAGATAAGTTAGAGAGAGAGAGAGAGAGAGAGAGAGAGAGAGAGAGAGAGAGAGAGAGAGAGAGAGAGAGAGAGAGAGAGAGAGAGATATCATCAGCCATTGTCAAGGTCACTCACTGGTTGTCACACAACCACAATTCATTTCAAACATGCAGTTGACTGTGTCAGCCAAATCTTCCACATTTTAAGACCTAGAATGTTCATAAAATAAAGCAAGCATTAGATAATTTTGAAATATGCTCTAATTTGCAAACAGTTTCATAAAATAAAATGAGTGTTCAATAGCCTTAAAGGGGCTGTTATACCAGAAATTCAGTAAACAGAGGTTCATTATATGAGCATCAACAGTTTACTGTATTTAAAAAAAACATAAAGCAAAAAAAACTGGGTTGTTTTTTGGGGGGGCTGGAATGGATTAATGGCATTTCAATCACTTTCAATGGGGGAAATTTATTTGACATACAAGCAAATTGAGTTACAAGCTCTGTCACGGAACGAATTAAACTCCTAAGTCGAGGTACACTATATATATATATATATATATATATATATATATATATATATATATATATATATATATATATATATATATATATATATATATATATATATATATATATATATATATATATATATATATATATACACACACACACACACACACACACACACACACACACACACACACACACACACACACACACACACACACACACTGGAACCTTGGTTACCAAGTGCCTCCCTTTTCGAACAGATAGGTTTTCAAACAAAATCTTGAACTCATAGTTGCCTCAGTTGCCATACCATAATTTGGTTCTCAAACAAAGTTATTTAATTTCAAATATTAAAAGACAAAGCAAAAACTGCTGTTTATTTCTAATTTATAGTTTCTATAAATATATTCTTCATTTTTACATATTAGGAGAGAGACAGTGTGTAAGACAGTAATTCAGTCTTTGAAATAAGATAAATGTAATCCCATTGAAGATTACAACTGCATTTTTCCAGTAGCTTTTTCCAGCAGCAAGATGTCTAAGTATTATGATCACCTTCATTTGGTGTTAAGTGGGTTGCTCCTCTCTCTGTCACTCTGTAAGGCTTCCCTTACTAGATCGATTACAAAGAGAATACCTGCAGTCTAAACAGCATCCTCTAATGAGTTCCATGTTACTATGTTCATTCAATACATCTTTTCTCTATAATTAATTTCTGAGCTGGAGATGTTGTGGAGTGGCCATCTTAGCAGTGGGAGCATCTGTTATAAGCCACTAAGACAGGGTGTATAGGTGTCTGGGAATGGATTAATTCATTTTACATTGGTTCCTATGGGGAAATTAGTTTAGGTTTTTAACGTTTCAGATTTTGAACAGCATTCAGGAATGAATTAAGTTCAAGAACGGAGGTCCTGCTGTATATGTTCTAAGAGTACTGTCCTATACATAATCTGAATTTCTTGCAAATTTGAATGACACATTTCCCTGCCAATTTCCCTGCCATTCTAATGTATATGCTTCTCAAGTCTCATGCAGAATGTCAAAAGCATTAATAGGAGTCTGGGAGCAATGATATAAAATGTTTCATTAATGCATATTTCTAAGAATTTGAAATCATTATAGTTAAATGAGTGATTGTGATAAGGATGAAGATGAGGCATTGATCCTTATGTTTACACTCTCAGAATGTTCATGAGAAGCAGCGGCAACAGAAGGAGCAGCAGCTCAAGGAGGAGCGTTATAAATGTTGTAAGTGCCCAAGGGAATATCGCAGTAAGACCTTCCTGGAAAAACATCTTGCCCTTGTCCACCTTGCTCCCAAGCAGCCTCGAGTATATTCATGTGCCATGTGCAGTGCAACCTTCAACTCAAGAAGCCGCAGGTATGTTTTGGAAATGCAGCTGGTTTGGTGGTTACAATTTCTCTTGTACTTGGTATATGGCCTGTTCATTGCCTTTCCTAATCAGCTTGTAAGAATAAATTATCTGCTACATGCTTTGTAAATATTTTGTATGATGTAGAAATATATATGAATTTTTGTTTCCAGTTAGAATTATCTATATTAATATAAATTTTTTTATTGTAGTAAAAATGAGAGTATCTGTGTGTTAAATAGCAAAACATGGTTACTTACTACTGAAAGTAATTAAAATTATGTTGCAGGCCTTTCCTTCCCTTCCTTAGTTATGCCTTATGGCAGATGCCTGTAGTATGAGAAGGGAGAACTCCAGACATTACTTTTCACATAACATACGTAACATAAAAGTAAAGCTAAAGTTAGGAATATATGCTGTGGTTTCACATAGCCTTGGTGCTCATTTCCATCTCATTTGTTTTTGACCCTGTGATGGATGATATCCCTTATCCTGAGACACAGGGCCATTGATTGACATTCAGGTTTCCACTTTTTACCTTCTCATGGTTTCCTAGGTACTCATTTATTGATCAAGCTCAAGGCAAGGTGAACAACTGAATGAGCTATGGACTGACTGGCTCAGCTCATTTTTTCAGCCAGGCATGATAGCCATTGCATCACAGAGGCACATATATAACATATTATGTAACACAAACCTAAATAAATTCTATAGTTCACAGTGAACTCGCATAGTGAATACCGATATGAGTGACACATACGTTGATGCACTAGGAATGTGTGTATTGTGAATAACTAATCTGGGAAAAATTTAATATGGATGATGCTGCCTCTGACATTTCCACATCTTTATATTTGGAGATATCATCAAAATAACAAAACAGAAGGTAGTTAAAGAGGTTAGATGTCAAGTCTGATAGACTTGAATAGGTAAAGATCTGAAGTAGGACAAGGCAAATACACCCTCCCTCTCTCACCATCCAATCCACTTGCTGCCACACCATCACTCTTCTCCCATAAAATGTGCCACCTTTTGATCACCTTCACAGAACTGAAGTTTTTTTCCCTGCATCCATTAATCCTTCAAAGTTCAATGCTGATGTCAATGATCAAGCATCTTTTTCCTCCACAGAATCTGGAATAGATGATGTTGAAGCCACTGGCTCTGCACTGATCATAGGGATATGGCTCTATTGAGTAATGGGTGTCTATTTTCACGTGTTGATTTTTGTTTGTGCCTGTCTTCAGATGCCAAATGTCTTCTGAATTCCTGGAAATTTTTTTCATCCTCTGCTTGCAGCTTTCTTGTGATTACACCTCTTTCTTTAATATATCCACATCAGCAAGAAACCTGCTGATCTTTTGGAATGTGAGGTCTCAGTATCCATTTTGATCATATTCATTACTTGTCCTTGCCTGTTATCTGGTTCAGCATCTGGCTCATGGACTCTCCTTAGCAGCACATTCACTTGCTGTTCCTCTTCTCTTGACTGTATTTTTTTTAAAATTTCCATTAGAGTTTGTTCCTGCCATTGCTTCAAACAGTTGTTCAATGTTGAACTATGGTGGTGCACAGAAGATATAAACTGTTGCTTCATTTATCATTTCCATTTTATTTAAAAAGTCTGTGGCACTGTGAATGGTAAACCTCTCAAAAGGCAATAACAGACAAGTGAGCTTATGGTAGTGGTAGTAGTAGTGTCAAAGGCAAGAGGAAATGCAAATGCAAGTGCAGGTATTGATTGGGTCATCAGGGTCATTAGCTTGCTCTTCTGTCCCATGGAGCTTGAGCTCCTCTTAGCTATCTGTCAGGGTGTATAGGTGATAGAATAATTGTTGGTGGAAAAATTGCAACTGGGCTGAAAATGACATTCATGACAGGAGAAAAACAATATTGCAGTTCTTGTGTAAATATTATGTGTGGCTTGAAGGATCATCTATATTTGCTAAAACACTGATTGATTGTCAGAAGAATCAACATTTGTCTCTTTCTTGATGGATGTGGTGTGTGGTTAATCAGGATGATATAATAGTCCCAGTTGTCCAACCATTGTTGGACTTATATCACTAAACCCCACTTTTGTTCATAATCACTAGATTTTTGTAACAGAAAAGATGTCCAACCATCAGAACAACCATTGTCCTCATTTTATTAGAGCATGTAAAGCTGATGGCCATTCACACTGAAGTGGGTAGCGCATTATCTGATGACACTAAATCTGTCTGGTTTCTCACCATCACCTCGTATGATTTGGGGAGAGGCACTTACATTTTCAATATGGGGACTGAAAATAGTCCCTATGTGCGCTAGGAAAATCATGCACTGTGGTTACCACATTATGCTTCCTCACTATATTTGAGATGGAAACTGAAGGTAAATAGTATAAAAAATAACATTATGGTTTTTGAGAGGAAGAAAATTGAGATAAAAACTGAAGGTGAATGATGGGAAAAGTAAGATGATGCTTTTTGAGGAGGCAGAGGTGTGTGACTTTAGGATGTTTGTTTAGAAGTGTTTCATCTGTAAGGTATGTGGTGGCTAATGCAGGTGAAAAAGAGAACAGTGGGCACAGTACTATGTAAATATGGTGAGATGGATTGGGAAATGAGAGAGAGAGAGAGAGAGAGAGAGAGAGAGAGAGAGAGAGAGAGAGAGAGAGAGAGAGAGAGAGAGAGAGAGAGAGAGAGAGAGAGAGAGAGTTGTGGAAGATATGCATGTCATAGGATCACTTAGTGTTATGAAAGGAAAAAAATTTTCTTAATGATGTAATGTTCTTCCAGCAGCATTAATGTAATCAAAGACTTGGGCTTGGATTAGGGCATAGCAATCAAGAGTGCAAGCTGTGGCTGATACTTATCTAAGAAGGGCATGTGCATTGACAAGATGGAAGGATGAGAGCGATGAAAATGTTTTTGAAAGATATAGTATGAGGACTTGTGCAAGTGGAATGAATTGTGGAGCAGTGGAGTGGGTGTAAAAGAACACACTCAGGTGGAATATTCATATTGAGAGGATGAAGAATGAAGAGTTTGTAAAAAGTATAAGTGAATTTCATTAAAGGTCCTAATAAGAGATGAAGACCACTTGGAAGGTGGAGGGACAAAATAAAGGAGTACATATGTAATAGAGGTGCTGGGAGAGACCAAGTGCTTGAATGATAAGGGAGGGAGTGTGTGGATAGGTAGAGATGAAGACTTCTGCTGTGGCCATTCTATTGTGGGATGCCCTTAGAGGGAGTGAGACATCGGAATGATCAATAAATAGGTAAATAACATGAACAGATATGACACATTTTAATGTACCCACTGCAACTGCAGACTATCAAGATGATATTGCACATGCTACATTAGTGTTGTTTTCTTTGAATGTATACCACAAAGATTTTAATGAAATATATACTATTTCCATTTTATTTTATAGGTTATGTAAGTAAGTGCATGACAGTCACTGAAGGTATTCTACTAACAGAGCACGCCATACCCGAATGGTCCACTGGGATAAGAGTCGTCCACGATGCAGTGAATGCAACCAATGCTTTGACACCACAGAAGAATTAAACGCACATCGCCAGAAACATAAGATGAAGTGTGCTGTTTGTGACAAGACATTTTTGGTGAGTGAAGCCTCAAGGAAGCTGGTGAAACTATATAGTAGGGTGTCTTAGTAATACTTAACCAAAATTTCTCTTCCATTTTCATTTGCTGGCAAGTGCTGCCTGGATCTCAAATGGGAATGAAGCTCTAAAAATTTTTCAATAATTATGGTAATTGGACAGTATTTAGAGGTCGTTCATACTTAGCACTTTCTTTTGTTGAGGAAAAATTAATTCCTTTAATTTTTTTTTACCAAAATTAAATTAAATTAAATGTATGTTTTATCAACTGAAATAAGAGGGTAGAAATGGATTTTTTTCCAATCAATCTGTCATATTTCTATACTACTCAAATTGATCTTCAGTGTATCCTTCATCTTGATGGGGATCAGTTTCTGGTCAACCTGAACCACCTTCAGGAGGAGTTGCTTCTACTTCTTGTCATGCATGATGCTGGTATTGAATCTCTTAATCACAGTGATGTCCACTTACCAGAGTCCCTGACCACCTTCAGGACTCTCACCCTCTTTTTTGCTGATTCAATCCTGGTCATTAATTCAGTCTTCTGCAGCTTTCTTGGAGGTGGGAAACTGATTCATTAAGGACTGCAGAAAACTTCCTTGGTTTTTTGGGTGATGAAGAGTAAAATGGGTTGCTGTGGATTCAAGTCCTTTGAATCATCTTGTGTTTCATGTCCTTCAGAATGTGATCATCAAAGAAACCAAATCCCTTAAGATCCTCTGAGAGGTACCACAGGTACCTTTTCAAACCATTAATGCCATGTTTTTTTTAAGAGGGGCTCTGGCCAAGAGCAACAAAAAAGTGAATAAGTTTCACTGAATTACCAGATTCCAGAGTAGTCAAAAGGATTATCAAAATTGTGAAAAAAGTGTCTTGAAACCTTCCTCTTGAAAGAGTTCAAGTCATAGGTAGGAGAAAATACAGAACCAGGCAAGGAGTTCCAGAGTTTACCAATAGAAGGGATGAAAGATTGAGAATATTGAGAGTAGAAAGCCTTGTGCAGCAAGGTCACAGGAGGAGGGTAGACATACAGTTAGCAAGATCAGAAGAGCTGTTAGTCAGATATATGGATATTAACTTTTATAGCCCACATTGTCATACTATGCCACCAAAATTATTGTATTTTGACATATTTTTGTACATCTTCAGGAAAAATAATACACACATCAAAACTGCACTATTACTTGACTTAATTGAATGTTTCATTTGTAGAGATTTTTTTCCCCAAGATAATTAATAATTTATGTTATGCCTGGTGTTGTGGTTCATGGACCATGATATCCTGTTAATTTTTTAAACTTCTTCACTCACCTCAATTGTTACCTCACCGTCACTCTCCGCACTCACCACACTAGTAATCTAAAACTGTTATTATTTAATATGATTATTGTTCTCATGTCTGCTGTTGCCATAATATAGATTGTTTTCCCTATTCCCTTATACTACTTAACATCAAAGGGAACATATGAAATGTAATGGAAAGAAAACTTACCTTTCTGCTTCCCCACATTAAGAGTCAAGATTGAAAGAGCAGTGTTTTTATTTTACTTTTTTTATTTTTTTATTTACAAAATACATCAGTTCCTTGTTTCAAATATTAAAATTTTATTTGCCAGCATTTGCAGCTGTGGTGTCAAATCCTAAATGTCGAAAACCTTGGCTTCCTGGAGTTCAGCTACAAACACTTCTTGTCTAGTGCTGTCCACTGCAGGAGATGCATCAAGAAGCCTCTTGATTCTATCACTTGTAACCATAATTACAATCTGGTCAACCTCTTTCTTCTTGGTAACATCTTAAAAGAGTTTACCATCCCAATCCAAGACTGAACATCCAAAAGCTTTGAACTTTGAGTTTCTTTTAATCTTGTTCTGATTGCAAAGGATGACATTACTTGTCTCATGCATAGGTGGTCACAATCCCAAGCAGCAATGAAAATAGGGTCCATGAGAGCCCTCATTCACAGTCACCCTGCAGTCTGGGCCTTGCTGGTTGTGGACACTTGGCACATTTCAGCATCATGTTTATCTTTTGTATTAGTTTTAATGCTGCTGTCATACACTTCCAGGCATGCCTTCTCCATGACCTGTGTCATTTCAGCATCTTATTTCATCTTCTTAGCCTAGACTGCAGGATCTATATTACATTTCTTAGCCCTCTTCTTTACAGTTGTCTGCTCTATCCATGAAAGATTTAGTGACATACAGTCTTTCCTCTGCCATGCATACTTGGAGGAGGATATTGCAGAGGAGTAAGCCACATCAAACACACCTATAAATCCAACTTGAATATCCCTTCCTTATAGCTGTAATCTTCTTGTGTCTTTATCTTGTCATTCTTGAGAGTGTCATAGATACTGGTCAATTTCACCAGCTTTTCCCATGTATACTTATTGGTGGTATTTGATACACTGGTCTTCGCTCAGATGGCCCAGATAGCTTCTGCTACCAGGCTAATGCTCTCCAGTTTGGTCTTCCATCCCTCCACATGGTGGTAGAAGTAAAGGAGCAGGCATTGCTTTATTTGAAGTTATGGACAATTAAGGTCTAATCTAGCTACCACAACTGGTTTCTTGCTCAAGTAGCCATCACCTTTGGAAGAAAAGAAAATATTGTATGAGTGAGATAGAAGTGAGCAACATGAGTGACCTCTCAAAATCTCCTACATTGGCACTCAGTGAACAAGCATATTGGAATTTTGCACTTATAAACACAAAAATTGACACAGATAGTAGGGCTCTGAGTTTAATGTCAGTTCATTGAAAGACAAGTTGGCTATGAGGTAAAGTCAAGTTACTTTGTAAGGTTAAAAGATGTTAACATCCCTCCACCACATGGAATATTAATTGAAAGAAGTTTTATATGTATTGTAACCTTGAGATTTCCGTTTTCATTCAGCGCCGAGACTCCCTCAGGGAACACCTCCTTATCCACAGTGGCCCTAAGCTTCCTTGTCCATTCTGCCCCAAGAAGTTTACCCAAAACTCAAACCTGAAACGCCATATACGTGTCCACACAGGTAAGGTATTACAAATATGTGTTATCCCTTGTACTTCTTTTACAATTCTACTTTACTGATCTGGCCTGTATTACTTTAAAGTGTTCTGCTGTCATTATTTTTGATATATGCAAATCACAAAGGAAGGCATGAACTGCTTAACAAGGAAATTATAAAGCAAGTTCAAACTGAAAGAATCCTTATTTTTTCACATAAAAAATGTGAAATTTTGACTGAATGATGTATGATGCACTACATTCCTCTGAATGGAATTACCTTTCCACATTATTTCACACTTTAGTGAAATTAGAAACCTATGTGTATAGTAGTAAAAGATTCACCCTAACTTTTTATATACAAAATTCTCAGTCTCTGGCAATACCTGTCCACCATTCAACTAGTTTGATCCAGTTGTACATGTACACAGTTTTTTCTGTACTTTCAGTAATACAAATTGTTTCTCAGATGTTTTAATTTCTCAGCACAAGACAACCACAAATGCTATTTCATCACCAGTAATAGATTGTTTAGTAGCCACTGAAAGGTGATATGGAAAGATGTGTAACATTAACTTATGGAAGTTATCTCAGGAATGGATGTAAAAAATATCTCCTTGTCACTGTAAAGTCAAATTTATGCTAAAACCATTAATGTGTGAGTGCACCTGAGGCCTCCATCTGTCTTAAGTTGCCAGGTCAAATATTACCAGTGTTCTGCTTTGCCATGCAACCAGATCAAACCAGTTGAATGGTGCATACACTGACACTGACAGAATTTTGTCATCTTTTTTGGCGCTGACTGTACATACATGCATATATCAAGGTTGACTCCTCAAAAAGGTGGGTAACCATACAAGGGACACAACTTTCACATTCACATTGCTCCCTCAGTCTCTTGACTGCCAACAGAGAAGAGAAAGTACTGCTTTCACTTTATGGGGATTAGTCACACAACTTAGATTAAATCACTTTTTACTTTGATTATACTATATTAAAATAAGATGATTTAAATAATTTGATAAAATCATGACAATTTTGCCTCTGCATAAAGGTAAAGGCTGTAGGGATAAGTATGATAATAATAGGGAGATGAGTTTCTTTTATTTGTCAAGTAAAGGTTACAGGAGAGTCTTGACTGAAGGACAAATGAGGGGAAAGGTTAATGAGGGGATGGAAGATTAAGGAAAGAAAAGGTTGTTTATAGACCAGATTTTTTAACATTAAAATTAAAGTAAAGGGGTATTTAGTAAAGAATGAAAATTTGTATACATGGATCTTCTTGTTCTTAAAATTTATGATGTAGGAAAACAGTTATCGAAAGGAATTAAAGCTTTTTATAAGGAAAAGTGGTTCTTTGAAGGTGGAGGGAAAGCTTCATGAGAGTTTTACTAGAGGAGCAGGAGTGTGTTAGGGATGTGTGATGTCCTCCATGGATGTTTAATATTCTTATGGATAGTTTTGTGAGGTAGATAAAAGCCAAAGCAGGAATTGTTGGTGGCCCAAGAGTAAAAATTAATAGAATTGGATGGTCTCTGATAAAATGTCTCTTTGCAGATAATAATGTATGTCCACAGAGAGTGAAAGGAAACTTTAAAGAATGTTGGGTCAGCTTTGTAATGTGCATACAGGATGGAAAATTGAATGCAGGGAAAGAGTATTACTCTTTTGAGAAAGCAATTTTCTGCTTTCAAAATTGACATAAATATCTTCCACTTTGGGGATCTTAAGGGGGGATTGGAGCAACAGGACAAGATACAGATGTGAGGTTGTGATTGGAAGAGACCAACATAGAAGACAGTGACAGCATAAGGACTAGAAGTTAGGAAAAGGTCAAGAATGTTAGGCATATTTCTAAGATGGTCAGGGATACAGGTAGAGTGCTGTACTAATTGCTCTAGGTAATGATGCATAGCAAAGTTAAAGGGCAGTTAACCATGTTGGTCAGTGAAGGGAGAAGAAGCCAAAGCTGGTGGTGAACATTGAAGTCTCCAGGAATGGAGAGCTCTGCAAAAGTGAAGAGAGGATGTGCTCCACTTTGGAAGTTAAATAGTCAAAGGTATTTTTTTCTATAGTTAAGAGGTGTTAGGTGAGAGGTATACAACACAGATTGATTTAATCTGAGAGTGACACTGAAGTTGTAGCCCACTGGTTAAAAATGTGGAAGATTCAAGGCTCGTAGATGAAAACAAGTTAAGTTGTTGCACACATTGATGCAACATACAGCTTTGGATTGAAAATGAAAATAGAGAAAGTAGGAGGGAACGGAGAAAGTTTACTATAAGCTGTATCAGACACTTGCATTTAGATTAGGAAAAGATGAGGTTTAGTAGAAGAGAGGTGGTGTTCCACAAACTGAAAATCAGATGTAAGACCACAAATGCTGCCAAAGTTAATGAAGAAAAAGCTGAGGGATGTTTCACAACAGTTAGGCTCAATACCAGAAGAGCTGTCTTACATGGGGACATTTGTGGTCCCTCCTTCAGACTGGGGCTCCAAGTTTGGTGTATTGATTTTGAATGAAAGATGTACATGTGTCAGGTGCATGTAATGTTCTATGAAGGAATATAATTGTTTTTAGAGGGCAGGCTGTGACTACTAGATTGTGTTGTGAGACAAAGGGAAACATTCAGGGAGTCACAGCTGGGTCATAGATAAGTTCACAGCATGCCTTGATCCAATGCTTGTGAGACCTCACTTAAAGTAATAATTGTTTTGACAAGTGTTTTCTGCCATTTATGAATAATTCAAAAAGATAGGACACAGACCTATGAAATATCACTGTTTATAGGTTTAGAAGAACAGTGGTTATCTATCATCATAGCAACAGAATGTATGGAAAGGAAACTTGAGATAAAAGTGCAGAGAAATGGTGCTGGCTATGAGCCTAGAGCAGGTTACTCTTAAATACATATAGTTCTTTCAATGAACAATATAATGAGCAAACACTGTATAGATTCTGGAACTGATTCACTTGTTAAAGCAAGTCAACTCTGTATACAGACTTGGCAACTAGGTTCTAAATGCAAGAGATTTAAAACTGAGTGGACATGTAGCAAGCAAACAATCAACTATCTATCCATCCTGATTATGTTGAGTAACATTAGAATAATCATATTGGATGATGAAATAGCCCTGTTCTTCACCATTACTTCCCCAGCACAATTGCCTCATTCCTATTACCTTTTCTTTCATCCTGACAGGTGAGAAGCCATACAAATGTAGTTTTTGTTCCAAGCGCTTTGGGGACAAGTCAGCTTGCAACAGCCACATGAGGGTCCACACAGGAGCTGAGAGGTGTTCCTGCCCTGAATGTGGGGCCTCATTTTCCAAGCGTCAGAAGCTCAACTACCATATGAGGAAACACACAGGGGAGGGACTGCTGCATTGTCCCCTGTGCACTCGTTCTGCTACCAACTCCTATTCCCATAAAAAACACCTTGAGACCCACCAGACAGTGCTGGGTCGCCTACTGCAGGGGTCTAGAGTGTTGGGCCAAACCGAGGATTGCCAAAGTCTAGCTCTCCGCACTCTCCACAACCTTGCCTGGGTGTCTGCTAGAGGCAGGGCCCATGACCAGATATCATCATTACATCCATCTAGAATCACATCTCCAGTAGTAGAAGACAAAGTAGAAAGATGTGAAGGAGAGACCCAGCAGGTATTCTCATCTGACAATGAAAAAGACAAGAAAAATGATAGTGAAGACAGTGGAGATGTAAGGACTCCTATTGAGCATGTTGAAGTTACTGTGAAAATGGAGAGTCCAGAGGAGCTAGTTGAACCAGTGCATTCATCCTCTAAGAGTGAGGGAAAAAATTTGACCTTAAGACAGTTCAGAAAGCTTACTAGAAAAGTGGATGTTTTAACAGATCCACATAATGACAAAGATCATCAACATATTGAGAAAATACAAAAGTATGATGGTATTAAAACAGAAGTCTTGAGTTACATCATGAATTTAAGATGTACTCAGTTTAATGAAGCAGTAGAAAAGTGTAAATTAGAGACTGCAATTAAAGTAGAGAAGGATTCTGTGCATAACCAAAATAGAAGTAACTTGTGGAAAAATAAAGAAAATAATACAGATGAAACTGAATGTGCTCCTAATCTCAAGGAACTGGAAACTACCTTAAGTATGACTAACAAAAAAGATGACATAGATATCAAAACACCTGCTGATGATAACACATTGAATGTAGCATGGGAACAAATGAAAGAATGTAGCTACACTTTGGCAGAAGAACCTCTGACAGTACTTGCACGACTCTGGCAGCTCATTGTTGAGCCTAAAGAAGGGCAACAACACTGTGAGGAAATTACACGTTTCTCCAGGCTCTTGGTGAAGGAAGAACACTTGCAGGCAGAGGCTAACAAGGATACATCTAGCTCTGTATTAAATCTAAGTGTGCAATCAGAACCTGAGAAACAAACAAACACTGTATGGATTAAGCAGGAATCCAGTGATTTAGTAATGGACAGTGAAGTCTCTGAGAGTGGGGATTGAGTATCATGAAATTTTTAATAGTGTAGTTTCCAAGCACATGTATGAAGTAGCTGAGTTTCACAATGGATGAAGTTTGCCAGCCATACATGGTTTTATTTAATCTGACAAAGTATTTGATTTTCAGGATATTATTTTCAGCAGACTGTTGAGAAAAAGCTTTTCTTAAAACATGTTCAGGATGGAATACTCTCCCAATGCTTACTGGATTTCTGAGTTTGATCTCTTTTTGTGTACTCATTGTTAGCATATCATGAAAAGTCCTTTGAGATTCATGCCTTTTTGTATTAGGAAAGGTGCTTTGAGTGTGTTGTAGGATATTAAGGTAGGGTTGAAGGATCTGTGTTTAGCTCAAATTCAGAAGTTTAACTTGAAATAATATGACTGCAAGAAACATTTCTAATGTGATTTTCTTTATTTTAGTTCAGTTTCAAAAACTACACAACAGAGTGCAGCTGGCCCAAGACTTTAAGAGGTATGAGAAAAATTCAGCAACCACTGAATAAGTGTACAAGTCATCTCTTTTTGTATAACTGCACATGTATATAGCATATATTTGTTACATTATATATATATATATATATATATATATATATATATATATATATATATATATATATATATATATATATATATATATATATATATATATATATATATATATATATATATATATATATATATAAGGGGTGGAGTAAATATATGTATTCAAATATGAACATGAATGAAATGCTGTTATTTTAAATATGAATACTTTATAAAAAATATTAATGAATGTATTGTTAAAAATTTTTTGTTGAAAAAGTACATCTTGGTGTAGCTCATCAAATCATTTCACCAAAGTTACACAATATGAAAATTACTTCATGAACAATAACTTTTGGTTGTTGGTGGTGATGGAGATATTTGTCCTTGCAGGTGGCATATTATAACATAACTAAAAGAGATCAAGCTATACATCGCAGCAGAGAGGCTGTGGAAAGTATGTGGGATTTTGAAGGCAACACAGAAGTGATTGTGAGCAGACATACCTTTAGATGCTGTAATAGTTTGGGGAGTTATCCTTTGAAATGTTTTTTATACAATACACAAGCTGTCTTGAAGGTGACACTTTTATTATGTGAGATTGTAAGATACTTGTGCACCACTGATGATGGCTTGAATACCATTTTATTTTTTTTAATTCTGAGTTAAAATTATGAAATCTGAAGAAATAATACACATTCATGGTCCATGCACAGATAAGACAGCCAACCTTCAATCTCATTACTGTTATGTTCATCTTAATGATGTAATGGGGAATTTGATAAGCTAAGCCACCAGATGTCTCAGCTGACCCCCACCCTACACTCACATAATCTAAAATCTTGTTACTTTAATTTCTAGGTGCATACAAATACATTCAGCATTTATTATTATACTTTTTTTGCAAATTTCTACCTGGAAGTTCTCTTATTTTATACTGATAATTTTGTGAGAAAATAATAAATATTCATATTCTATCAACATCAGCAGTTATAGTTATCACTTTTTTCAAATATAGCACAGTCTATAAACTATTTGATTTACAGACTCAAAGTCTAAAATATGGTAGTACTACTTAATGACATTGTGATAAATGGGTGTAGTAATATGCAGCAATTCTCTAAACTCACTCCAGAAGCAATTGTTATGGCAAGAATGATTGTGGCCATTCAAACCAAAACAATCCTCTCTCAAAAGTCATGAGGATTTGTTGCCATGCCATCAGTGTGTTGTGTACCTCCTTGTAGAAGTAGAGGTGGTGGTTATACGTTTCCTAGTGATGCTAAGCTGAGGAAGTGGTGGATAGCTGCTGTTAGGAGAGACAAGTGGCATCCAGTAGCTGCCAGCCAAGTGTGTCAAAGGCACTTTGTGGAGGACAAGTATGTTGCTATCACTACTCTAAGTTATGTTGAGGATTGTATAAGCCATATCAAGGGCTTGGCTATGCCATATAGCCACATCCACCAGCGCTCTGGAGCATGTGATGTTTGTTTTGGTTTGACCTGCCACAGCCGTTCTCATCAAGTCACTAAAATTGTTGATTTCCAATTAAAAATTTGTTGTTTCCATATACTACTGAGTTGTTCTTTGCCATCTGGTATTTTCAGTGGCATAGACTTGTTGCCTATGATTTATGCTGTAAGCATTAATACCTTTCATATGTATAGTGTACCTGCCTAAAAAAAAACATGGATGACCAAACACTTTTAATATTTTGTATGCACCTGAAAACTAACTCCATTATTTGTTTTCATGAATAAGGTACAGTCTTATCTGTTACTACTCAAAATGAATGGAGTAAATTTTTTTCTTATATGCTAAATACATTAATTTGTGTGTAGAATGGCCATATATATATATATATATATATATATATATATATATATATATATATATATATATATATATATATATATATATATATATATATAAAGACATTGCTTGTAATGTAAGGTGAGGCTCACTGCTGCCACCTGGTGATGGCCACTTCTCAGAAATTTCCTATCATGTAGCCAGTAACTCACACAAAGTTTTCAAGATATTGATAGTTTATTGCATCAAGCTAAGATGATACATTCATTCTCCATATTCTAGTTCTATGCTTCCAAAAATTCAGTCTCTGATAAGTTTGAAACTGGTATATAAGAGACAGACTGCTAAGCAGTTATACCATTATTTTTCTTTTGATCATAGTAGCAGGTATCAATACTATGTCATCACTGCAGGGTAACTGCATTGCCTCTGCTGGTGCTAAATTATCACTGCAATCATTTTATATATCATAACAATATTTCACAATTATCATTTTGATTGGCCCACATCATAAGGACTGTCATTGGGATGGTTCTTGATCCATATGACATGGATCAATGAAAATAAAGATTGAAATATTGTTGGAACATACATGAAAGGGCAGGAGATTCAGGTCTTGACTAATGGAACCTCAGTGAAGAGTAAACCAAGTTAAAAGTAATATGCCATGCATAACATCAAGCCATTCTTAGTGATTTGGGCTTCCTCTTTCTAATGATGCATGTGAATTCTCCCTATGATGCTTAGTTTTTGAGATGTAGGGATGAAAAGAGATGTACACCCAAGTGCACACAAAAATATTAACATGTTTGAGGGTTTGTTTAATGAGGGTGTTTAGAAAAAGAACAAGTTTTCACTACTGCAGTGCTATTATTTGACGCTTTACAGTACTATCAAGTGCACACTAGAGACAGTTTTGTTGTGGCCATAGAAACTGTGGGAACCCCTTATTATCACACTTTTTACACCATCTGACACAGTGATTACACAGACAGTGAATTCACTCTAACCTCTGCAACATTCTTTATCACTGTGCATGTGATTTCCAGAGGAGAGTAGAATAGTAGAGAATAAATACAACAGTGAGTCTACCTCAACCTGGATAATGAAAATCCAATGAAAAAGCAGTAACTGTGTCTAGATCACAGACACTACACCCTGCCACAGACTGAGCCTGTCCTTTACTTGTCCATTCTGGATGTGTCACATTTTTAGAGGAATTTGATGGCTTCCCAAGCATTTGAATGCAAATTAGGATACATAATTTGTAATAACATTTATTCAAATACAAAGGCAAATACATTCAAGTATTGTATTTGAAAAACAATACTAAATACAAAATACTCCAACCCTGAGATATATATATATATATATATATATATATATATATATATATATATATATATATATATATATATATATATATATATATATATATATACAGTGGAACCTTGGTTATTGAATGTCTCTCTTTCCAAACAACTCGTTTTTAAACAAAATTTTTAACCCTTAATTGCTTCGGTTGCCATACCATAATTAAGTTTTCAAAGTTACTTGATTTCAAATACTACAAGATGTAGCAAAAGCTGCCATTTATTACTAATTCATAGTTTCTATAAATATTTCCTTCATTTTAATATATTAGGAGAGAAAGGGTAAGACAGTAATTCAATCTTTGAAATAAGTTAAATGTGATCCCACTGAAGAAGTCGAAGAACCTTAATGTAAACAAACAAGGTTCAGCACTCAGGAGTAATCCTGAGCTTCCTGTGGCTCTCTCTATGACCCACAATGCCATCTTCCTGTGGCTCTCTCTATGACCCAAAATGCCATCACTACTGGACAACTACATTCTCCCTGTAGCTTTTCCCAGCAGCAAGATGTCTAAATGTTATGATCACTTTCATTTTGGCAATGAGTGGGTTGCTCCTCTCTGTGTCACTGTAAGGCTTCCCTAACATGATCGGTGACAAAGAGAATGCCTGCATGGTCTAAATAATATCTTTTGATATATTGAATGAACCTAATTAGTGACTAATTAGGTTCATTCAATACATCTTTTCTGGAAAAAACTTTCTAAGCTGGAGATGTGGAGCGGCCATCTTAGCAGTGGGAGCATCGGTCATTACCCGGTAAGACATGGTGGATGGGTGTCTGAGAACGAATTAATCTATTCTACATTGTTTCATATGGGGAAAATAATGGTTTTTTAACATTTCGTATTTTGAACCGAGGTTCCACTGTGTGTGTGTGTGTGTGTAATATATATATATATATATATATATATATATATATATATATATATATATATATATATATATATATATATATATATATATATATATATATATATATATATATATATATATATATATATATATATATATATATATATATTATACACACACACACACACAAATATATGAAAACTATGCTCATTATTTTATTATGCATTTTTAATTCACACACACACACACACACACACACACACACACACACACACACACACACAAATACATGAAAATTATTCTCATTATTTTATTATGCATTTTAATTCTTAATCTTCACCTGCAATCAATCAATGAGTACAGAGGGATCACACAGGAATCAGAGTTTTAAAGTAATCACTTTGAGAGCTACAAAATAATTTTTCACACACACACACACACACACACACACAAATGTGTGTGTGTGTGTGTGTGTTTACCTTCAGTAGCCAGTAGCCATGCTGCTTCAGGGCATTAATTGTTAGTGATGTGATTTCAGTCTTGAATGGTGTAATTTAGTTATCATATTTTGTAAATATCTGACCTTATTTTGAGCATTTATTCTTTATGCAATATGATTGATTTCATATTCAGTATGTAATGTGATTGATTTCACATTAAACATTTATTAGTTTGGCTATATTTTAATCCTGTATACCTTTAAAGGTGGATGAAAGGGATGTGTATTGTACAGGGCATGAGCCAAAGCTCATTTTGTCCTGTCTCCACAACCACATTTATCCAGTTTCACATTTATCCAACCACATTTATCCAGTCTGACATGCTAGTCCAGCTCCGCGTGGCCAGTGGCCACCTCTCCACCCAACAAGACAAATGCGCAGCGACACGCGTGATGAACCACAACTAACCATCATTGTACATGTGGATTATATAGTATACCACCAAGAACATGTATAAAAATTCATATACAAGTAAATGAACAGATATTACATACAATAGATACCAAATAGCTACACAATAAAGATGCGCCGTTAAAAACAAAACATAGGTAATCACCTCTTCCGTTAACTATCATCACAGTGATGATACAATCACTTCCTCTATACGTTTTTTTTTTTTTTCTAGTTACATACTTCTAAATTTATTGGTCTTCCATGCATTAGTTTTTGGTGGTATGTATGTCACAATGATTTATTTATTTTTTTTCATTTTGATTTTAATCACAACACTTTCCGCCATTCCATCCCCATATTCCACTTCCTCAACATCAATATCCTCTTTAGCCAATATCACCACTCCTATACCCTTTCCTTTCCTGTCTCTTCTCCATGTGCTATAGCCTTCCTTTGCAAATCTCAACTTTATTTCCTCTTTTAATGTGGTTTCTGTTAAACATACCACATGTGGTTTATTGTTCTTTAAGTAGTCTTTTAAGTTTCAATAGGCCCGACACCAAACCATCTACATTACTATAAAAAAAATAATAATAATAATAAATAAATAAATAAATAGTATACATAATCTCTAAACTTCTGCTTGGTGATTTTGCATGGCATCTTTGTGCCACTTTTTCCTCACTTTCATGTCCGCAACCTTCCAGGTGAATCTTCTGGCTTGTTCCTGTGTTCTCTCCCCATTTTTGACTGGACCTCTGGGCCTCTATTCCCATTTTTTTTTTTTTTTCATTTTACTTCTCTCTTCGTTCTTTATCCATATTTCCTGCATTCTTTCTATTTTTGCCAATTTTCCTGTTCTTTGCAAGACACAAACATTGTTGTTTATGACATGAATCTTATTTTCATTGGTCTTGTTCCGTTTTCTTCATACTTTCCGATCATGTAAACCTCTTCAATTTGTTCAAGTATCCCCTCTCCTTCCTCCGCCACTTCTACTATAATTTCCTTACCCCTTTTCATTTCTTTCTCTTTTTTTTTTTATTTTCATGGTTAGATTCTTCTCCTCAACTCCAAATACCACCACGCACATCTTTCTCTGTGCTGTCTCACAAGTTTACTTTCCTTTATTATTTTTGATAACTTTCTTTTCCATATCCTTATTCTGCTCCTGTTGCTGTTGACTTATTAACTCCTCCATGTCCATCTTTTGTTGTTGTTCTCTCTGTTCTTTCCAACTTTTGACTTCCTCTGTCACTAACTTTAATTTCTCCAACCCTAACCTCTATCTCTCTTTAAGTCTTCGTTCTCTTCCTTGAGTTTCTTAATTTCTTCACAGTACTTCTTGTTTAAGTCCACTATTTTTGTCACCTCTCCTCTCAGTTTTTTGTTTTCTTTTTCTCTTTCCACCTCCCTCTTTTTCATCTCTAATATATCACTGGATATCTTTTTTACATTGTCATCACACGCTTCTCTTTCTCCCTTCCATGGCTTTATCATCGTTGTTAAGCTACATATTTCTTCTCATATTTTCACATTGTCCTCTTCAATTTTCAACATTCATTTATTTATGTGTACTACGCTGAGATCCTCTTCCTTGAAGCCCTCAAAAATATTTGGGTTCTTACCAGCCGCCATTTTCCCTGTTAATATTACCGATCGCCAGTGTTTACCTTGTATCACTCGTCTCATTTCTTTCTTTCAGCCACTCCTCTAATAACAGTTCCCCATCCCTCTGTGCCCACACCTCGCACAAGATCCTATAATGGAGACAGGACTCAAAGTTTGGCTCCCCTGCACAATCAAACCCAGGTAGATCATTGGAGCTGCTGTGGATACGTCTGATCAGCTAAGTGGCGAGCACGCGCACGTGTGTGTGTATTATTGGTGTTGAATATCACAATCACATGAATGTCATCCTTCAGACTTACCATTCAGATGACAGCTTAGTGTTCATACCTCGCGAATCCAGCTTATGAGTAAGTGTGTCCATAACATCACACACCTGATCCAATTGCTCATGTAGATAAACTTGTAACTTATGAGTGAAAATCATGTCATGAGTGTGGCACTAACATCTGCCTGCCTAGTATTTTCAACTCCTCTGACAGGTAAACAAAGCCTTAAAATGCATATGTGTATAGAACATTTTCTACTTGGAATTACACGTTCTTTCACCTCTCAGTATTTACAGAAATTTGCATTGCACCCTATATATATATATATATATATATATATATATATATATATATATATATATATATATATATATATATATATATATATATATATAGACGGATTTGAAATATCAATTACATAATTATTAAAAAAAAAAAAAACTGGTTAAAAATACCAAGCTAAGTGACAGGGTATAAATTCCAGTATTACCGTTTCCACACAACACAACAAATGACTTGCTGATGTCACTTGCTTCTTCATCTTCTGGACACCTGGAGCTGGAGAGCAAGGCCGCACTTCCACCTGGGGATGTGGAGCCACACCTTATCCTCCATAGTGTTCTTAGCATCACAGGTGTGCTGTTGGTACCACCAAGACATGGCTTGGCCTGCCATCTGGAGGTTCTGAGCCATGTATTGCCGTATTGCCTCCATCCTCCTCTGGAGCAGTACCACATACACAGGTGCCACTGCTGGCAACTCCTCTCCTGGCAGCCGTCCTATCACCAGGTCCAGCAGCTGCAGCTCCCAGCCAAACATGAGTCAGGCAGATGTGTACCCTGTGGCTTCCTGCACAGTGGACCTGTAATCCATCAGAACATATGGCAGCCACAGATCCCAGTCCTGCTGATCCTCCCATCAGTGCTTTATGAATTCTTCAGCCAGAGTGTAGTTAAAGCCCTCCACCATCCTGTCATTCTGAGAACATGGCCATAGTATGGGTCTTGTGAATGCCCAGGAATGCATAACACTGCCAGAAGACCTGTGACTCAAACTCATGCCCCTGGTCAGAGTGGAGCTTGCCTGGGACCCCAAACCTAGTGAAGAATTCACCTACCAGCACAAAAGCAACGGTCTTGGCTTTATGTTAAGGAATGGCATACACCTCTGACCAGTTGGTGAAATAGTCCATGGCAATGCATATGTAATGGTTACCACAAGGCATATAGGGCAGTGGACCAGCAATGTTCACTGCCACTCTTTCCTTTGGTGAGCCAGCCTGTTACAGTTGCAGGGGAGTGTGGGTGCAGTGGGCAGGACTCTTCTTGGCCACTAGAAACGAGGCATGTCTTACACCATTCCTCCATGTCGCACCTCAGGTCAATCCAGTACACTATTTACACTAGGTTACAGTAAGGAAAAGAAATTCTCCGGTATTGTTGTACTGTTTTAATTCATTTCATAAGTCTAACATAAAACTGCGTGAATGCTGTACACTTGCGGGATGAGAGAGAGAAAGTGATAAAAAAAAAAATGTGAATCCAATCTAAATGGCTGAAATGTAATATAAAAACATATCAACACCATTTTACAATTATGCATTTGTTGATGTCAAGCTCATATAAATAAATAAATTATATATATATATATATATATATATATATATATATATATATATATATATATATATATATATATATATATATATATATATATATATTGTAGTTTGCATGAGTGGCCTGCAAGGAATCCCACTTTAACACCCTGTAACTTCTTTCTTTTCGGAGTTGGTGAAATGAAGAAATCTGCCCTACCAAACCAAAGATTTTGGAAGAACTTGAAGGGCGAATATGGGAAGTTATGTCATGCATCCTACAAGAATTTCTGCTGACGTAAGTGGACG
>NC_087153.1:567500-575000 GCF_035594125.1 Scylla paramamosain | reverse complement strand
AACCCCATAAGATTATTTTGTAAGAATAGCCTCAGTGAGACAGACTATAGGATTGCAGTCTACATTATCACTACAAAAATAAAAAAAGAAAATTATATGAAATTAATTACAAGACAACACTGCCTTTAACATCAACCATTGCAACCATTGCAATATATATATATATATATATATATATATATATATATATATATATATATATATATATATATATATATATATATATATATATATATATATATATATATATATATATATTTATTTATAAAAGAGGAACAACTCCCAAAAATACACATGGTCAGATATATAAAGCCCCGTGTATTATGATGACCAGTTCTGGTCTACATATTATGGGAAGGATATAGCCTGCTAGAATCAGTACGAAGGCAAATCACTAGAAAATACTAGGAATGAAAAATTTTCCTTACGAATGCAGACTAAGCTTTTAAATTTACATTCCTTAAATAGGCGTAGATCAAGTGGGTATCTAATAAAAGTTCTTAAGTGGTACAGAGGATGTAACAAGGGTGACATAAACAAAATTCTCATGGTTAGTAATCAGGATAGGGCAAGAAATAATGGACTCAAGCTTGATGAAGTTAGATTAAGAAAAAAAAAAATAGGTAGGAACTGGTTCACAAATAGAATGGTTCTGAAATAGAATGGCAGATGAATGGACTCAGTAATCAACTTGTTAGTGCAGGGTCATTAGGGAGCTTCAAAAGAAGATTAGATAAATTCATGGATGAGATACGTAATTATATTTCAGGCAGGCATCGGCACGTGTAGGCCTCATGACTTCTTACAGCTTCCCATGTTTTTTTTGTTCTTATGTTCTTAATAATTGAGAGGTGAGAAAAACTGGCAGTTGAGTACCATTGAAGGAGAGGAAGTTGTGTCAAGTGGATAGATGGAGCATTTTGATTTTTGATACAATGAACAACACTGAGTTTGCTCTGCCTGAATCAGAACTTACAGAAAAATCAAAAGGCCAGTGTGCTTTTATTTCCCTAAATGAATTGTTCAGTTCCTAAAGTTTTAAACATCTGGGGAATGATGTAGAAAAGTGCAGAGTGGTGTCATCAGCATAACAGTGGGTAGAACAAAGATTTTGGTTTCAATCATTGATGAATAACAGAAAGAACTCTGACCATCTGCATACTCGTACTACAACAGCAATAGAAAAGAAACTTAAGATGAACTTAGAGACAATGACAGAAGTAGTAGGAAAGTAGTTTGGAGATTGAAACTTTGAACTCGACTTGATCAACCGTTTTTTGATATATTAAAGACAACAATGAAAGTTTCACCAAAATCCTTAAAAGAGAATGACGAAGATTAATTGAGGAATGCTAGAAGGTCATCATGAGAATGTCTACGATGGAACCCACACTGACGATGAGATCTAAGGATGTATAGTGGTATATGCTTAAGGATGTTCCTATTAAGGCTGTATTCAAAAGCTTTAGAAGACAGGAAATCAGAGCAATAGGTTGTTAGTTTACAGGATGGAGCAGTCATGATTTTCAAGAATGGGCTGAATGTAGACAAACTTGGAGCAGAAAGGAAAAGTGTCAATGTTCGTAAAACAAAAGTTTCACTGGGCAAGTTACTTAGAACAACAAGAGGAACTCCATCAAGTCTATAAGGAGGCAGTGAGGGCATTGGGAACATCACTGAGAAATTCTAACAGAAGGCATGAAATAGTCTGAGGGGAAGGTAGGGAGGAGCATGCCTTGAATCATCCAGGGATGATTTTTTTTTATACCAACACTCTTAGTGAAGATTTTGGTTTTAAAGATAGATGAGATCGAAGTTGTGCTATCAAATGAAAAAAAAAAATAGAAGAGAAAATATGAAGAAGAAAGGCTGTTAGAAACATTTTTGACAAGAGCCTTAAGTCATGGGAGAGAGTAAGATCAGGAAAAAAATGATATTTTCCATTGATTAAAGAGTTTTTGGGTAGTTGAAGATGAGTTTTGGCATGATCCCATGCATTAATGTAAGGTGTATGAGTTTCAGAAAATGGAAGGCTTGGGTACCATTTGTGTGCTACATGTACTCGTGTAGCATGAAAACAAACTGAGTGAAAACAAGGATTAGGAGGAAAAAAAGACTGTATTATATACCTCCATGTAAGGCACTTCTGTTATGCACTCAGAATGCAGAGAAGCAGTAGCCATTGCATGGAAAATCAGAATATTTTCTCAGATCCTTCCCTAAATTACTAAAGGCAAAATGCCAGAGACACATTTGCTTTGGAGGATCCTGAGGAGGAAATATTGGTAATAAATATTCAATAAAAACTCCACTGCATTTCAGCTACAACTTTGTTGTCATTATGGTAATGACGATAGCCAGCCTGCCACAACTTCACGTCTTGCCAAAGACGCCGCAAACCACTGCAACACTGCTACAACACATTTGAAACGTTGTCACAATTATGGATTCTGTATAATCCTATACCTTCCTTGGTCATAACTGTAAGGCAACATCATTGTAACCACACTGTTACTTCACGTCTTGGCGAATGTGGTGCAACACCGCTCCAACAAAGCTGCAAAACTATTTTTGTTCAGACACGTTATGTTCATCCATTTAGTAGAATGTGGTCAGACTCTAGCAAGATGTGTGTGTGTAAGTGTGTGTTTGTGTGTGTGTTTGTGAATAAATAAGTAAATAATTTAATGAATAAAGAAGTAGATACATAAAATTATATATATATATATATATATATATATATATATATATATATATATATATATATATATATATATATATATATATATATATATATATATATATATATATATATATATATATATATATATATATATATATATATATATTCAGTATTCAATAACATGCATATAAATAAATTTTCAGTTAATCATCTGCCTACCAGACAGTGTGTATGATTCCTATGTTTACATTAATATAGTTATGCGTGGTTTAGCTAGTAAGAGGTTCTCATGAAAAAAAGAAAAAAAACAATATGCGCTTGTTTCTTCGGTCGCAACAGGATAAGTTAGTTGTGCTGGACCCTTTGATCTGAAGATCAAATCTTATCCTTCCCCATTGAGGGAAAATTTTTTTTTTTTCTTTTCTTTGTTCTTTATTGTTTTTATTTCCTTAGAAGCTGCAGATGGGAGGTTCTGTCCCAAAATGACACATAAGTGCTGAATAAAGATGAAGAGAGTATTGCTGTGTCTTCACATCCCTCTGTCATATATATATATATATATATATATATATATATATATATATATATATATATATATATATATATATATATATATATATATATATATATATATATATATATATATTCTCATGACAATCAAAGAAATATCGTCATGCAATTGTTGGTACACTTGGTTTCACCTCATTAAGTGTTGTAGCTTTCATTGTTGATGTTTTAAGTGTTTTATGTCATAACTTCTTTGAAAACTAAAGATAATATTTGCCTTTCCACTACTTGGTACTGGTGATATTGAGACAAGATGGTTTTACAGTGACCTCTCTCCAGAGGGTTCCATAACTCTTTATAGAGGGAGGTATCAAGACACTTAACCTTCCATTTTTGACACTGCTTTTGACTGTTCAGGGACCAGCACCTCAGTGGGCCTTTTTTATTATAATTTTGTTGCCCATGGCTGGTGCCCCTCCTACATAGAAAAAAAAATAAAAAAATTGCCAACGTTACGGACTCAGTATTCATCTCATCAACGCTACATTTATGTTCAGAGAATCCTTGCAGCACTCATTCGGATCCAGCGATGGGCGACAACAGCCACCCATGAAGGAGACTGCTGGTGGCATTATTCAGTACGCATATAGTGTTGTTGGCAGTTAGGCAACATATCAGTAATAGTAAAGGTAAACCATTACCACTATGAATACAATGGCTTACTGGGTTAGTTGTGTTACGATCTGAGGCGCATCATTCTGTAGCTCAACACACATGCAATTGCTGCTGCAGCTAGGAGAAAATTTGTACCTATTGTTATTTTTCATCCACCAACAAATTGTTATTGAAGATGAATTACTTGTGGGGAAAATATGAATTAATGCATAATCTATTTGAAATTTAAGTAACTTGAAGGAAATGACGTTTGGAACAACACTGACCTGCCCACGCTCAAAGAATAAGAAAGCAAAATAAGACAAAAATTCAACCTGGTACAGCGGTTTCTATTTCGAAGCCATAAACAAGCACCATTTGGTCTGAACTTGTCCGGACGCGGTTAACAATGAAGAACGAAATTTGGAACACTGAGAACGCTACTAGCACGAAGTAAATGATTAGCATAATGATCCGACTGAACGTGGACCTGTTCCGAACGTTCTGAAACCTTCACCAGCACATAAAGTGCACGCCGGCCAGCAGCAGGGCGGCGGCTACTACGCTATATGGCGCCTGGCGACTCTTGGCTGAGCTGTACATGATGTAGTTGAAGAGGTTGTCGTTAGTGCTGATTAGCTTCTCTGACCTTTTCATGCTCTGAGCTGGCGGTAGGTAGATGGCTGAGAGAGAGAGAGAGAGAGAGAGAGAGAGAGAGAGAGAGAGAGAGAGAGAGAGAGAGAGAGTACTCAGTAGTGTTCCATGATTATGTAAAACAAAGCGTTATGATCAAATAAAAATGTCACATATTGTCACTCACAATGATGCTTCACTCACTAGTGCCATTTCTGGCGCCCCAAAAATAATAGTAGTAATATGGCTCTGACAGACGCAGCTGGTTGTGTCCGCCTCCGGTGATGGGTCTTGTGAAGGTGCACCACACGTAATCCTCGTCCACGTCAGCAGACTCTAATTGTAATTCCTGATTAACGAAAAGATAAAGAGGAATATCATTATTTTGGTAGCAAAACATATGTATGCCTTGCTTATCGGCTCGTACAGATACAATCTCTCTCTCTCTCTCTCTCTCTCTCTCTCTCTCTCTCTCTCTCTCTCTCTCTCTCTCTCTCTCTCTCTCTCTCTCTCTCTCCCCCTTTTCTTGCCCATTTCTGGCAGTGCCACGTCTCTTGCTCATCAATGTGTACGAGGCATAAAACTGCTTTGGCAGGTAAGAAGACATCTAGTCTGACAGGAAGCCTCCATGATCAGTTACTGTAAGCTTACACCTTACAGAAACAATATCTTGAAATTGTTACGAATGGTATACTTAAAGGGTGGCTCCTCAAACTTGCGAGACGAGGTTCCCTTAAGGTTTGTTGGTTTAGTGGGTCCATTTAGTGACTTTTAGTCGATCGATTAAGAGAACCTCCCTTCATATGCAATGTACTCCCTCGCTAACCGTATGGTTTATTTTTATCTTTATGTATTTTATCCAAACTAAAGTATTTATTTTCCTAAACAGTGTTGAAATATGAATTGCGAAAATATATATAAACACAATATAATAAGAGGGGGATGTGCGAGTCTGTAAGAAGCAAAAAGAGTGCATCATTTATATAAGATAGTTTGAGAACTACTGTTTTAGGCAGTAAACTTAATGGCCTGTAGTTTCTTGTTAGGTTTTTGATATATTTTTTTCTTATGATATTCTATTGTTATGCTATTTTTTTTTTTTTTTATTCAGCTAATTTCTCCACTTCTAATGTCGCTTATGTTTACAAGATCTCCCATTTCTTCGAACAACACTCAAGTCTCATCCTCACCATTTATTATTTTGATTTTATACTTGCCGATATCAGTTTCAAACCTACGTATTTTTTGCACCTCCTGCTCAGTGATCACCGTGTCCAGCTGTCTCATCGTTACTGAATACTGGGACCATTGTAGGACTGTGAGAAAATTGAACCAGATATTGCAACATGCTGGCTAAGAACATCTTCGTGGAAAAGCATATTTGATTTGATTCCAGTCAGTGGATCTGCCTAATATAGTTGCATCTTTTTTTTCTTTTTTTTTTTTTTTCAAGCGCAATATGCAAACTTCTTCATTGCAGTAAAGTGATGTTTCATTGAAAAGACAAAAAAAAAAAAAAAAAACATACACTGTAAAGTTTAATCTTAACGGGTCCTACAGTGTCATGTAATATAGAATGCCCAGAAAGGAAGAAGTCGCCAGCTGTTCGGACTGCAAGTAAACGATAAGGTGGAACCGCTCATGGGCTTCGACCAAACCCTTAAATGTCAGTCGTGGGAGGCTGAGAAGGAAATGTTGAATACCAGGAAGGCAGGAGTGATCCATGGCTCATGCAGGAAGGAATGAGGGGAAGAAGAGATGTGTCAGTATTTAATTACATTGCTAAGGCATTTTTTGTACATGTTTGGGGAGATCACATCTCTTATTAAAGAATGCCGGCTGACAGCTCTTCTAGACTCACTTGAAGTGAATGTGGCTGATTTCTTGAAGACAATGTGACTCGGCTCAACTCAACTATAATGACTCAGCTAGAAATAACCTGACAATTCAGAAGCTGTTGCAGCTCGTACGAATCGAGTAAAATTAAACTACTGTATCATAATTGTGTTTAATGTTAATATGATTTATGGTAAGGTCACTGGGAGTCGTGATAACTAGAAGCTTGTGTCACTCACGCTGGCTCATGGCAAGGCACCAAACACCGCTCATGCTCAATAGTACAGCTCATCTAAAACCACCGTGATACACTTGACGGGACTGTGACTCAGTTATATATAGTAACTTTCAGTAAGAAGCGAAGCAGTGGCTATGACTCACCCCGAGATGGAGGTCAGGCGAGTAGTCAATGTTCTTCAGGAGATAGTGCTCAACACCGACAGTGGCATTATCTCCCTCTAGGTAACACACGCTGAGGTCAGCCTCACTTAACCGATGGTCATCCTTGCTGAAGCCCACGGCCAGATATCCCTGTAGGGCACAATGGTGTGAGAGAGAGAGAGAGAGAGAGAGAGAGAGAGAGAGAGAGAGAGAGAGAGAGAGAGAGAGAGAGAGAGAGAGAGAGAGAGAGACTGTGGCAATGATGATGCTGATGAAAATACTCAGAGCTGTAGTCAAAAAGAGAAAACGGAAGATATATCAATATGTTAAAGAATGCACATATGCGCATAAATTCTGGCATCCATTCGTTCTAAAGTATTGAGAACACAAACGTGAAGCACCAAGACAGTATGATTTACGGAACACATCATCCTCGAATCCCATCGTTTCTCAGAATCATGGAAAATGTCTCTAAATTACATTAAAGTAAAAAAAAAAAAAAAAGTGAGCACACACACACACACACACACACACACACACACACACACACACACACACACACACACACACACACACACACACACACACACACACATACACACACAAAGAAAATAGTCATTCATTTAAATGTTATATCTTGTGACATTCGAGGCTTTGTAAATTTCTAACGCAGGAGAAATGAAGTAAATCAAATTAAACTAGAAATAAGGATGGAAGAAGAAAAGACCAAATAGAAGCTAAAGAAATAACAGGATAAGAAACAAAAACGTGAAAGAAAAAGAGAAAGCTAGAATTGGAGAGAAAAA
>NC_087153.1:560000-562500 GCF_035594125.1 Scylla paramamosain | reverse complement strand
GGCGAAGACAACCGACGGAATGACCGAAAGAAAAGAAAAAAAAAATCTGGAGCAGAAAAAGGAAGGGGGTGTCGGCTGTATTCGTGTAATGACTTAACCTTGAGTCATCTTCCCTGATTTATTTCGGTCTTCCCAAAGTTCTCTGCATCCTCATCAAGACAGGAGTAATGTAAAGAAAAAGAAAATCGAGAGGGCTAAAGATTGGTAAGCAGATGAGATCCAGATATTAGTATACGAAGACCTCAGTTTATAATTATATTTGTGGTATTCGTTAAGGAGTGAACTAACAGATGAGATGAAGTTCAAGGCACAGGAGTCTTTTTCTCTTTTATATATAAGCCAACACAAATATAGCCACTCACAATTAAGATTAAAAAATAGTATGGGTTTAGATTGGATGAATATTATTACAAACAAATTGTTTCTGCCACCGATTCCTAAATATAACAAAAAAGGTGGCCGGGCTGGCTGTGGTTAGGCAGCCTCCAAGACAGAACTATTGCAGAGCTTATGGATCCTCTCCTCAAACAGATGAAGAGCTTTCCCAACTACCGATAATTGAGAATAATATTTAGAAGGGAATATTCTGAGTGGAGGAGGGTGACTAGCTCTCTGCTTTGGCCTCTGCTGTTTTACTTTTACTTGTATGAAATGGTGATCTGAAAATTGAGTTATTGGAATGTGTCTGCTGTTGATGTCAAATCTTAGGGTCTCATGCATAATAAATAGTCCTATTGGCGGCTGCAAGACAGTCCTGATTACGTACCTATTTGAAAAGCTATATCCTAACGTTAAAGAAAAATTTTTAGAAGTAAGGGAGGAGAACTTAAAAAAGTGGGTTATGAATTATAATGTATCCATGGGAACGTATTAGAAAAGATTAGACCATGTAGTAACTGCAAGCGTGATGTCATTTGCACTCGTATCAATTTATAATAGATCTGCTTTGCGAGAACGCGCCAGAGCAACGAAAACAGCTGTGAATGATGAGTTGAACAGAAATACGTGATATAACGTGAATTCGTGTCCTTTCATCTGGCCTTGAAGGTAAACAATCAAGATCACTGACCTTTCACTTACTATGCAGTTTTGGTTCCCAAAGGGTTTTTTTTTTGGTTTTATCAAAATGTATGGTTTAGGATTAAAATCACAGATACAATTGATTTGATTTAGTAGATCAGTGATCTACATTACTGACGACGTCTCATTTAGATATAATGTTAGGCTCCCAAAAGGCAATTCATTGACTCCAAAACGTAACCAGTACTTTTCTAATATGTATATGTATGTTCTTACGTATTTATAAGTGGATGGATGCATTCTTTTAAATATTTACATACATATGACATAAGTCTATTTAGTAAATTTGATACTTATCAGTTTATTTGTTACTCAATCTATCCATCTCTGTTTCTTTTCATTCATTTACTGAAGAAAGCTACTTACGGTACAGGTTCAGCTTCAGGGGGTCCGATCTAATGATTTTGTAGCTGGTACTCTTGTTCACCAGTACGCTGGCACTGGAACAAGGGGAGAGAATGTGATTCTCTCTCTCTCTCTCTCTCTCTCTCTCTCTCTCTCTCTCTCTCTCTCTCTCTCTCTCTCTCTCTCTCTCTCTCTCTCTGATTCTTTATATTTAGAATATTACTCATTCACTCACTCACGTGCACACACACACACACACACACACACACACACACACACACACACACACACACACACACACACACACACACACACACACACACACACACACACACACACACACACACACACACACACACACACACACACACACACACACACACACACACACACACACACACTTACACGAATTCAATGGTGCCCATACTAGCTTCAGGAGCCAGCCAGGGCAGGGCAGGGCAGGGTGATTCTCTCTCTCTCTCTCTCTCTCTCTCTCTCTCTCTCTCTCTCTCTCTCTCTCTCTCTCTCTCTCTCTCTCTCTCTCTCTCTCTCTCTCTCTCTCTCTCTCTCTCTCTCTCTCTCTCTCTCTCTCTCTCTCTCTCTCTCTCTCTCTCTCTCTCTCTCTCTCTCTCTCTCTCTCTCTCTCTCTCTCTCTCTCTCTCTCTCTCTGATTCTTTATATTTAGAATATTACTCATCCACTCACTCACGTGCACACACACACACACACACACACACACACACACACACACACACACACACACACACACACACACACACACACACACACACACACACACACACACACACACACACACACACACACACACACACACACACACACACACTTACACGAATTCAATGGTGCCCATACTAGCTTCAGGAGCCAGCCAGGTAAAGGAGAGGTTGGCAAGGCGCAGGGGGGCTGTCTCCATCACCACCGTATTCGCCATTGAGCTATTGCAAGATATGATGTTTCCTCGGTGAGGTGAGCGGAGGAAGGTCCCCACCACAGTTTTGGATTGCTCGACCTTCCTCGCCTGTAGCAGGAACCCGTTGATGTAGTCCGAGGATTG
>NC_087153.1:517500-550000 GCF_035594125.1 Scylla paramamosain | reverse complement strand
ATCTGCATGTTGATGTTCCCACTGTACATCTGGGCCTTAGGGACAGGTGGAGGTTCTGGTGGTGGTTGTGGTGGTGTGTGGTGGTAGTAGTTGTGGTATTTGAACCTGAACTCTCCTCTTCCTCCTCGGTCATTGGTGAAGTCGGGGTGTTGACATGATTTGACTCCATCTCTGCTTTCTCCTCCTCCAACAGCCTGGTGACCTCTGTCGTATGTTGTGGTATCATGTCGTCACATGAGAACTTTGTGTATATGAACTCCTGCGCTGCCGTCAACCTAACAGTCCTCGCCACGGTCAGGAAGATAATAGCCCAAGCCAAATAGCTCTTCCCCTGCATCGTAATGTTGGGTGGAGTTTGCCGGTGAAACTTGGAGTTAATTTTCAGTAATGCAGTATCTATCCTTTAATTTATTGACAAACTTCTTATTAAAGTATTTTTACTATTATTGGTCCACAGGACTTATTCAGGGTATGAAATGTCAAGCGTGATAAAGTTTGCCTTCCGTTGACATCAAAATAATCTTGCAGGTATTCTCTTAGGAAGTGAATATACCTTCAGCAAGCTGAGCTGGAGAGGAACATCCAAAGAAAGAGGGAAAAATAATAATGTCTATGTTAGGATTCAGGAGTTTGTGTGACACCGTTAGATTTTCCAACGGAACGAGATCTGTACCGTAGGTCTGTTAGAGACAACAAAAAAATACTATTCGCCATATACTGCAAAGGAAGAACATAAATCTCTCTTTAAACATGAGGCACACTGTATTTTGCTGATGTTTTCTTTGAAGTTACTTATCCTCTGTTTTTTAAGACTAATTTATCGGCCTTTTCTTCCATACTTATAGTCATTTAATGAGTGCGTTGTCTTTTTAATTTACAATGTTTTTCCTTCTCGGAGCGTCTCCTTGTGTTCTGTTACAATGACCTTCAGTTCTTCCTCCTTAATCTTTTTTCTTCTAACTCCTCTCCTTGCCTGGCACTTCACTCTCTGCCTCAGCCTCCCTCACTAAAACTCCACGTAAACTCAAGCACGTGGTTGTTTTTTCCCCTCTCGAAGTGCTTCTGTTGTAGCAGTGTAAGAGGGAGGGAAAAGAAGGAAACTGTACCTCCAGTCACACCTCTCTCCACTCGTCCCTTTGGCCAGTGCAGGATATCGTCGCACCGGCGGGGATGTGATGTGGGCTTGTGGGTGGATGGCAGGGGAGTGTGGATCGCGGAGGCGTGTTCCTGATGAATCAATGTGTCGTTGACTTAAACATGAGCAGTGCGCGGACCAGGTAGTGTTGGTTCAGCTCAGCATGATCCTCTTCCTTTCGCTTTTCTCCTCATTCCTCCGCTTCCCGCTCTCTCTCTCTCTCTCTCTCTCTCTCTCTCTCTCTCTCTCTCTCTCATCTCTCTCTCTCTCTCTCTCTCTCTCTCCGTGTCAAGCATCTTCTTTAATAAGAAGTCATATTAATAATTTGTAACAATTTGTTTACATTGTCTAAAGATTATGCAGTTCTTGCAATGGGTTTAGGTGTTAGGGCAGAGATGAATGCCTCAGGAGGAGATTTGACATCACTGTTGGAGTCTGTTACGTGGATGAGTTTTTGCGAGGGCATGTCTTTCCTCGACCGATGTGAAGTGTGATGTGTGCATTCTCGAATTTAATGATGTACTATCTCTGGTGTTGTGGCTATGCGTGCTATAGAATGCACAGAAAGTATATATATCTACACTTCAGGATGACCTTGCTTTTTTTGCAGAAGGAGCAATAAGCAAGTGCGAACGTGTCCTGATGGGTGAGCAACATTGCCTATAGGTCTACCGTGCCTCTCTACTAACCTCAAACGAGACTGCCTAGTGTATTTTGAGTGTGGTTGTTCAGGTTTACTGACTGCAGTAAATATAAGTCTGTCTGTGATATCTGTGTTCAAGGAAAAGAAATTCCTGGGCGTGTTGCCATAACGATTCATTGAGCTGCAATCCTGAAGTTTTAAGTTTGCCATGCAGGTCATTATCCACTATTGTAAGAAAATTAACTGATGCCAACTCTGAAGATAGTTTATAATTTTCTACCCAGAGAAAATTTTTGGAAAATTTCCAAGATATTACCCTGTTTTGTGGACGCGTGCATTATTGCGCTACAGATTCCTTTTTATTTTATTTTAACGCCTTTCTAGAAGTACTTGTTAGCGTGAAAAGGTAAGAGATGAGGTCTAGTTTAGGAACAAAGGTAAAGGGAGGTTTCAAGACACTTATCCTTCAATTTTTGACTACCGCTTTGGACCCTTTTATGGGACTGGCATCTCAGTGGGCTTTTTTTTTTTTTATTGGATTTTTGTTGCCCTTGGCCAGTGTCCCTCCTACATAAAAAAAAAAAGGTGTTATGAAGAAATAATAAGCTTTACATTTCAAGAAATGGTCGTTTAATAGAATGAAGTGTCCTGGGCAAGGTGTGTCAATATTTTTTTTCGAAGTATGTTCATTTCATCTTCACTCCTAAATTTTCCTTTTATTCTTATTACATTCTCTATTTTGCTTTTTAAATTATACACAGACAAATAATTTTCTTTCCCCGTGAACTTAAGCTCCAGCGAAATATACTAATGAAAGACAGTAACAGCTGCTCGTGGTACTCTATGGTGCTGCCTGGGACAGAAAGACAATTTTCAAAACACTTAGCTATATAATGGTGGGGTATTGGAGCATACTCGTGGCACGGTGTGGCATGCGGCTGAACACGTGTGTGCAAGCAAAGTGGACGAGTGGGAGGTGCGAAAGAGATGATCTGGTGGCACTGTGAGGTGGGTGGAGGTGGCGAGGTGTTAGTGATGATATGCTGTAATATATGACAAGATATAACACAAATGACAATAGACTTTCAAAAATATAACAAGGAAAGTATATGCTATACATACTATGGTAAGTATGGAATATATGAAACTTGTATTACACCTGGATTGGGGAAAGGGGTTGTGCAGGGTGCGGCAATGAATCGGCACCGTCCCAGGAGGCAATGACGAAAAGGTGGTATCCTTCAGGAGCAAGGGTGTGTAGAATATGCAGCAGTCAGCAAGGAGTAGGCAGCGACTAGATGGCGGGTGGGCGAGAGGGTGTCGCCAAGTGGGCGGGCGGGCGGTAAGTGTGGGAGGAGCGACTGGTAGATGGTGGCAAGCACCACATTTAAGGGGGATTGCAGGTGACGGAAGGTGGACGTCACTGAGCTTGACCGCCACCATGCATGAGGCTAATTGGAGGTGATGGGAGGTGACAGCAGGTGGGCATCACTAAGCCTTGGCGTTATCTAGATTGAAAGTGATTGGAGATGACGGGAGGGTGATCACCAGGCGGATGGCGTGGGCGCGGGGGGGAAGGGGTGAACGTGTGGCGGTGAAGGTGTTGGCGGTCAACATGCTTTCAAAATATCAGCAATCTTCAAGTCGAACAGCCAAAAATATTCAGTATCACAATATTTCATTCACGCCAATGTAATTGTTTGGCCTGGGAGTTCTTGCTTCTTGATGTGTTGATTGTGATTACTCTCGTGTGTCTGGTAAGTGTGAAGGTGTAGTGGGGTTGTCTGTGACTGGTAGCCTTAGTGGTGGCTGTTGTGTACTGGCTACGTAGCAGCTTGCAGACGTTTTGATAGATGCGATTATCACGACTGTCGCTCTACTGTGATTGTTCAACGATTATCGCTGCACGGTTATAGAGCTGTTTTGCTTCGAGCATCTATGTCTATGCGACTTTCGATGAGGCAGCCTGTCACGTGGCGGAAATGTTCCATGAAGGCAGTATCGCGAGAAAATGGCTTTGAGCAAATTGAGTAGAAGTAGAAGGTTGTTAATTAAATATCTTCTAGTTGAAGAGATGGAAGGTGAATTGTTATTTATTTATTTATTTTCCAAATGTACGGGGAAAAAGGGCAAAAAAAAATATTTGGTGTTTCAACTGAGGAATGAAGAGGAATTATTTCAGAAATTGATTGCAAAGCACTTCCGCGAAGACCACAAGTTTGCCGAATTTTTCCGCCTTTCTGTTAAACAGTAGGATGTTTCACAATTTCCTCCACAAGGAACTCATCCTGTTCATCGGAAAACTTGGGAGCCATGATGACGCAGACACTCATTCCAAGCCGAATGTTCGTTTGCTACTGCGTCTGCGATTATATTCATCCTCAGCCGTGCGACTATTTGGAGCCAACGATTCATATGTGTAACAGATCTTCAATGCAAGAAAAGTTTTGAGTTACACTAGGTTGAAATGGATAGTTCTGCACTGTTCATGTAGCGACGCTCGCTCATCCCCTATCAAAGCGTTGTGCTGGTTTTTAAGGATAAGTAAATCTTCTGGACAACACCGTTGTTGTACGTATTCTTTATGAAAGTATGTATAACAATTTGTTAGCTGTGGTATGGAGGGACATCATACGGTTGGCCATCAATCTGAAGGAGAAAACAATGTTTACTAACATAAATAATATCTAATTTTTCTATAGGTAGGACAGGATCATGCCAATGGTCTGATGAGAGGTTGAAGTGATGAGACTTTGCCCGCAGGTAGTCCAGCACCTTAACATAATGGGTGTGTCATAACTATCAGTGGATGCAGCAACCACAAAGTATGTATGATCTCCAAAAGGCAAGTTGGTATAAGCTTCAAAGATACCGAAAAGAGGACCATTTTTAAGGGTGATGGGGCCAACCTGTAGTGTTAAGACCGGCTTGCAGTGGCCAAATTCCGTCGTACGGTCACCGGCACCAGTCGCTGGAATTGGAGACAGATGGTGGGACGATGTTCACACACGAGCTGACGAAAATGGGGAATCCCAGAGGGCCGCGCGGTATAGGCAGAATAAGATATACATTTCGGTGCTGCGGTGCTACGGTGCTACTCTCCCCATTCCCTTTTTAGAACCATGCCAACCAACTTCAACCTTTAACGATCTCATTTTTCGATCTTTTACCCCACATCTCATTTTTTTTTAAAAGAAGTGTGTGATTATTTCTTTATAAGCGTCGATAATCCTGTGCATAAGACTCAGAACATAACCTAACCCTTTTCTCTGATCCCTTCTCGTCTGCCACCTCCTCCTGCTGTGTAAGACCTTGAACTCTTCCTAAATATAAACTTAACGACGCAAAACAACCCAGCGACATCATCTCCATCTTCTTGGCGTTTTTAATTCTTCATGGCGTCTTCCTGCAACCTCCTCCTCCCTCTCCCACAACATTAATCTCTAATGATAGGGTGAGGCTGAATACCTGAAAGGGCGCTGGATGAAAGTGGAGCGAGGAATTGGAGATGGAAGGGGGACAAGGTGTACGGGGGGGACGACATAACGCCCACGCAGCCTCAGATGATGGTGCGATGTGTATTGATGACGTGCTACAGCGATGCCGCGGTGACGTGACGCTCTTCCGTGATGACGTGTTCTTCCTGTGATGACGTGGTACCGCGAGATGAAGGAGGAGGAATGTGGCAAAGGTAATGTTGCTGAATGTAATGTTGATGGTGGTGGTGGTAGTGGTGATGGCGATGGTGGTGGTGGTGGTGGTGGTGGTGGTGGTGGTGGTGGTGGTGATGGTGGTGGTGGTGATTCCAGCATGTGTCCAACCTCAGCTTACGTGCGGTTAAATACTTAATTCTCATTAGTGCTTACTGTCCTCATTACTGTGCAGCCTCTCTCTCTCTCTCTCTCTCTCTCTCTCTCTCTCTCTCTCTCTCTCTCTCTCTCTCTCTCTCTCTCTCTCTCTCTCTCTCTCTCTCTCTCTCTCTCTCTCTCTCTCTCTCTCTCTCTCTCTCTCTCTCTCACGCACACACACCATGAAGAATTTACACACACAGGCATCTCTTCTCCTTCATGAAAATTACATGTACTTCTGGAACTTTTACTTTATTCTTTTCATTTCGTATTAATATATATTTTTCAAACAAGTCAATTATGCTTTTTCACTAGTCACTGACTCCTAATAGATCTTCACCCCCATTTTTGCTCTTCATGGTATTTTTTCACAATCATCATATTTCACTTCATTAAATGTTGATCTCCGATTTCACGAGATAAAAGAGAGTGAGCCGGTAAGAGAAAGGAAACAAGCGGTACTTAGTGATAAACGACAAGGAAATGGGGGGTGTATATGTAAGGGTGGAAGGCCGAGTAGTGAGGAGAGAGGAAGGCGTGAAGGGAGATACAGAGGAAGGCGGTGGGTCAGGGAGTGGAAGGAGACTAGTGGGGAGAGTGAGGAAGGCGTGAAGGAGATACAGAGGAAGGCGGTGGGTCAGGGAGTGGAAGGAGACTAGTGGGGAGAGTGAGGAAGGCGTGAAGGAGATACAGAGGAAGGCGGTGGGTCAGGGAGTGACGGAAGGAAGGCGGAATTTCGTATGAAGCTGAGACGGCTGCTCCCTTTGGTCTTATGAAATATTTTGGAGTCTTGAAGGTCAGCTGGCTTCACGGAATCTCTCTCTCTCTCTCTCTCTCTCTCTCTCTCTCTCTCTCTCTCTCTCTCTCTCTCTCTCTCTCTCTCTCTCTCTCTCTCTCTCTCTCTCTCTCTCTCTCTCTCTCACACATTGTTCCGGTTAAGTGTGTATGTGTGTGTGTGTGTGTGTGTGTGTGTGTGTGTGTGTGTGTGTGTGTGTGTGTGTGTGTGTGTGTGTGAGCTAAAGGTCAGGCAGCCTGCAGATCGATACAAACACCGTCGTCTCCTCTGACCCAACATTCCTCTTCTCCGCCATGATCGGCGCTTCACGGGACACGTGGCGGAATGACTGCAGGACGGGGACCGAAATGCTACTGATGGTGGTGGAGATGGTGCCGAGTGTTAGGAGTGACAGTGATAGAATAAAGCGCCGGAAAAATGCGAAGTTAAAGGCACAGAGAAGGAATGGGGCTGGATAAAAAGTGAAAGACATTTTTCATAAAATTTTAGTATATTTTACAAAACACACGACTCACACGCGGCTCACACAGGTGCGGTCCACACACCTGCCGCACATCTGCTTTGGCGCGCCCTCTGCTCACACCCTGGAATCACGACCATGTTGCCTTAGAGGACCAATATGTTGATGAGATCCAAGCTGGAGCGGCACAGTGGGCGAGCGTTGAGAGGTGTGCGGGGCGGGGCATCGCTAAGGGTCGGGTCTCCATCACGCTTCACATCACAGACATAACCGAGTAATCGCCGAATCAAGTTACAAATAACATGGCATATGGATACTTGGGAAGGGGACAGGATTGCAGGGTGTGGGGCTGGAGGTAGCGGTGGCGTGGCTCGCGGAACATATCCCGGGCCTCGCCAACGTCACCTCAAATCGACACATGAACAATAACACAACACCGGGTGGCGGGCCTGCCGGCGCTAAGACTACTTGCGGACGGCGCTGTACACGGGCGGGCGGCGCGCAGAGGCCAGCTCTTGCAACGTCGGGTCCCGGCTGCCCCGCGGGGCCCGCCCCCACCTACTCCTCGGGAAGCCCACAGCCAGCAATGCACTCCGCTTACGTCTCGCCTGAACGATACCTTTGAGTGTCAGTTCTAGATGATTAGCGTTGTCAGTGCTGCCGCGTTGCGGGCAAGAGAGAAGGAGCCAGGAGAGGGCGAGGTGGAGGCCGCAGGGCTGCGGGGACCCGAGGCGTGGGGACGCGGCGCGCGGCACAAACGAGGGCCACGCTATGTACAGGCTGAGTGCCGGCACCGAGGACCCAGGGAGACGCTGCCGGAAGGGGGGACCTCGAGCATGCCGAGGGGGGAAGGCACCCTCGAAGACCCCCCGTGGATAAGTCTCGCAGGAAGAAGGCGAGGGTTCCGCCTGGGTCACGGGGCGCGCGTCAGGTCGTCAGGTCAGCAACAGGCGAGATGATTAGTCGTATTTGGGAGGGTCGGTGACGTAGGTCAGCTCGTTGAGGTAATACCTGTCGGAAAGGAAGAGTGTTAGTGGTGCCTCACCTCTGTCGGAACCATTTAACTATTTGTTTCCATCATGACCTCCCTCACTATATACTATATTTTCTCACTTGTAGACTTCCTCCTCCTACCATAATACCCTTTTTTTCCTTCGTTCATGTGTTTTTCATCTTAGAGGGGCTCTGGTCAAGGGTTTAAAAAAGGTACAAAAAGGCCTACTGATGATCGCAGTCACAAAAGAATAGGGCCACAAGGTTTGGCCCTCCCTCTCCCATACACTCATCACTTACCACTCCTGAACTCTCGAACAGTCAAAGTTGTTGGCCCAGTCACAGATGCGGAACTCCTGGTTAAAGCCCGTGTCATTGGCGCACATGTACGGGATACGACGTCCATCCTCGTCACACATATGGAAGATTTGGCAGTTGAACTCTTGGTCGGCGTAGAAACCCACAGCCTTGTCAGTGCAGTCGAAGGTAAAGGTTACGTTAGGGAACTCCTCCCACCGCTTGGTCTGTGACGAAGGAAGTACATATTAGCTACTAGGAATTGGCGATGATAAGCATAGATAGAATAGACAGCTACAAAGTAGGACAAGAGTTAGCGACAACAGATACAAGTTGATTCACAAGCAAATGCATGTTATGATCGATATAGAAATAGGTTAATGGCGAAAGAGAAGAGCAAGAAGGGAAACTTATACATTTGCGAGTGCCAGAGGACGTACGTAGAAGTTGTAATTTCTTGATCAAGGTAGGACCAAGTTTAAAGAGGGGAGAAACGGAGGAAGAACGAAGGTGAGAACGTAAATAATATATGCTGACCCTGCGAAGCTGCTATGGTGGAAATTAGGCAAAAAGTTAATGAGCCAGGAAGGGCTACAGGAAGAATATATTGGTTGAAAAATGGAAAAGAGAAGGATGATATGAAACAATAGTGTCAGCATGAAAGGAAAGGAAAATACGAGTAAAACGGTGAACAAGAAAAAGGTTGATTCTTTTATTAGGAATGTAAGAGAGAAGAGGCTTCGTAAATGTAAGTAGAATGTGTTCTTGGATAAACCACGATTACTGAATGATGGTAAGAGAAGGAATGTTGTGTGTGCGTGTGTGTGTGTGTGTGTGTGTGTCCACGCGTGCGTATGTTTGCATATGTGTGTACATTACCTGCGACATGCTTTCAAGGACAATCCCATTCTAGTAAATACAAACTTACCCATGACCTTCCAGCGCCGACCAGCCCTTAACACACACACACACACACACACACACACACACATACATGATAAAGTGAGCAAACACGACTTAAACAGCCGGCGTAAGGCAAACAGACCAGTATCGTGTCAGTGTTTGTGAGAAAATTTAGTGTTCATTCTCACGGCCCGACCTTCACAGCTTATTGTCTCTGTTTGTTTGCCTTGGTCCTTTCCCATCCTCTCCCTCTCATCCTCACGCATTCGTTAATTTATATTTCGTTAAATGAACAAAAAACACAATGGCTATTTTCAAGATACAAAAAATAATTGTGATTTATTGATGACACGTAACGTCTATTATAGCAATGTCTTTTGTTTGTTTCTTTTCTGAACAGTATTACTTACCTGTGACTTACCTGCTTCATTTCTTATGGATCCACTGTACATGTTTATTTGTTGTTGCTGTTATGATTTTATACACTTGTTATTTACCATGGTATTGGGTTAATCTTACTGTACATGTCTAGCAGTATCATATTAGTTAACGAAGAATATTCATTGTACATTTTTTTTATTTGTTATTCACCTTATTTACATTTTTTTTTTATGTTACTTTGTAGTATATGATTATTTACATTTTTTTTTTAGACTACTTGGTGTTGATATTCATGTAAGTAGTAGTAGTAGTAGTAGTAGTAGTAGTAGTAGTAGTAGTAGTAGTAGTTGTTGTTGTTGTTGTTTTTACATATATACATTCATGCTATGTTTACCTTATGCGAGTTAGGTTTGCGTTATGTTAGTAATTTTATTTTTTTTTTATTATTTCTTTTATCGTCTATGATTGCAGCTTAGTTTTATTTATTTATTTTTATTTTATGTAAGTTTGGGTTAATTTTATTTTCTGCTCTTCTTTCATGTGATTATTTTTTTTTTTTTTAGAGTTATTTATATTTTTTGTTTTACACACACACACACACACACACACACACACACACACACACACACACACACACACACACACACACACACACACACACACACACACACACACACACACACATACACCAACTTTTATTTGGTTAGTAATTCCCGTTATTGTTGTTATCTACATGTACAGATGTTACTTGTTTGCTGCTGCTAATATGCCAGTTAGGTTTATTCAGGGAACCTTTGGTAAGAGTATTGTTTCGTTGCACAACAGAGGAGCCTTCTTCGTTATTCCCGTCTGGAGGAGAAAGAAGTTGGAAGGGACAGGACTTACCCGATGGAGGGAGGGCAGGGAGCACACCACCGTCGCGGCTGTTGGAGGAACACGGGTTAGTCAAGAGCGTCAACACCCCTCCTCCTCTCATTGCCTTTTATCTAATTGTGTTGCTAATTTGTCAATATTTTCGTTGCATTAAACATTGCCTAGTTCAGATTACTTATGTCGAACAAGACCTTGATTTTCGGAGTGTTATATCATCTGAATTATAATTTTTTTTTCTAATTTTTTCCTTGTATATTTTTCGCATTTTTATCTGTTTAGTTTCAATTTAACTGAATACCCAGCTTTTCTTTTAGTTTATCTTTCCTTTACGTTCCATTATTCTTTTAAACTGACCGTATTCTTACATGTATCAGTCTGCGAACACGACCATAATTTTCGGAGTGTTATATCTGAATTATTATTATTATTATTATTATTATTATTATTATTATTATTATTATTATTATTGTTATTATTATTATTATTATTATTATTATTATTATTATTATTATTATTATTATTATTATTATTATTTTTAATTCTTCTAAACTGACTGTATTCTTACGTGTATCAGATGTATCACAGTTACACACCCTTAGGGCTGGGTTTACAGTACTCCCAAGTGTTCACCATATATCATGAATTAATGTTTATCAAATTTACTTAATTGCCTCAACAAAAATAATTAACTCAGTTAACGCTCATCATCGAATTAGTCCGCCGTTTACACTTCACAACCAATTTAATCACCTATAATTTCTCGAATGTCACCTGGCTGCCAAATCTCATCCTTAATGTACTCACTTTAGCCAGTCTAATTTAATCTGTCTTCAGTTCTGTTATTCTTAGATAATGTATTTCTTTTTTTTTACTAGTTTTGTGGATTAAACTGATGATGGCCCACCTACCAGTCTACATGAACATTTCTGCTTACATGAAATTTTCCACCTATATTAAGTTTTTTTTTTTTTTTTTATTATTATAACATTATGAATTTGTATACTTATTGTCTGATTTTTTATAACGTTGTGAATCTGTATACTTACAGTCTGATTTCATCTTTAGAAAATGTCTGGGGAATTGAAACATCGACCTAACTGTACAGTAATGGCAACTCGTGATTCCAGTTAATAATCATATAGAGTAGTCATGAAAACAAAGCAAGAGTTTTACGTGATTAGCATCTAAAAAAAAAAAAAAAAAAATGTATTAAAAAGTATCAGAAACCATCTATAAGTTCACGTTATCAGCAAAAGGCCCAATATTATCCTAATACACATGACAGCAGATTCCTAGGATGGCTTCTCTTAGAATATTTAGTGTATCATAACATCTCTCAAAGGTCATGATAGTCGGTGTCGCAGCAGCCCACACCAGTGCGTGCATGGGTTGGGAGAGGTCTATGTTTGAGGGCTGGTCTTTGGCAAGGAATTATATAATATATATATATATATATATATATATATATATATATATATATATATATATATATATATATATATATATATATATATATATATATGAAAGTCAATAGTCCGTTTTGTTCCGTTCCGTTCCGTTGCTTAGCGTTGCATTCCGTCTGGTCTGGTGTGTGTTGTCCAAGTGAGGGTGAGGAAGCGTCAGAGGGCTCGTGTGTCCATACCTGTTGGTGAAACCAGGCCATGAGAGAGAGAGAGAGAGAGAGAGAGAGAGAGAGAGAGAGAGAGAGAGAGAGAGAGAGAGAGAGAGAGAGAGTATGCATGTTTGATTACATAAAACTTTAATGAAAGGATTTATAAATGAATATATATAGATATATAATTCGTTCATACATACATACGTACATGGATACATACATATATACATGCACAAAGTTAGATGAGTATAGCAGTACATAAGTTGACAGACAAGTTGAATAGGTACTTACTTGAGGAGAGAGAGAGAGAGAGAGAGAGAGAGAGAGAGAGAGAGAGAGAGAGAGAGAGAGAGAGAGAGAGAGAGAGAGAGAGAGAGAGAGAGAGAGATCTTACCAATACACACGACGGAGATCACTGCCAGTTGGCGGAGCATCTTGTCTGGTGTTTGTTATTGTACCACCTGAAGAAAGAGAGAGAGGGGAAAGTAAATATACAGTCTTAAACACACACACACATACACACACACACACACACACACACACACACACACACACACACACACACACACACACACACACACACACACACACACACACACACACACCGAAATGAGTATATCAAGGTGTGCGTTGCGTATTTGTCCAAAGCTCAAGTATTTATGTATTGTACTTTTCAGGTGTAGAATTTTTTTTATTCTTACTCGAACTTCTGTAATGACTTCGCGGTAATCTTTATATGCAGGTTCAGCGAAACACCGATCACACTGACCTCTCTCCTATTCAGAATTCCCAGACAATTTTTTATTTATTTATTTATTTTTTTTTTTTTCACGCCATGGAGTTAACCTAATAATGAGAGAAATAAGGAAACGTACTGAAAATTCGTGGATCACCGGTGGTCTTGTTCATAACTGTAACAGAACGAAGACAGAGAAAACATGATGAAGTACAAACGATGTCACATTAAGCATAACTGCAGGCATATTTACTCACAGGTACTTGAAGTTTCTAATACGTTCGTCAAACCCTCAGATGGTATACATATGACGGTATGAAAAAAATAGACGTCATGCTTCAAATTTCATTATTTTCTATGAACCTCGGCACGTTAAAGAAAGTGTGGAAAGCATCTCTAACACTTAAACTGATACGGTTTTGGTTTTTCTTGGTTTACAGTGTGATTTGTATTTTCGTCTTCACTGAAAAGAAAAGGGAAAAAAAAAATCGCCTAATACGGTGCTAAACATCGGGTATGATGTCCTTCAGCGCTAGTTAGGAGCTCCGTTCTCCCATCCTCCAAATGGGAATGCTAACTATGCGTCAAATAACTTAGTGTTCGTGCAGTGGACGAGCCCCAACCTGCCACGAGGCGGCCATGGCACACCCAGCATGACGCAATTATTCCACGAGAAGAAAGGTGGTGACGGGAAGAAAGTATTGTTGATCATCATATCTGAAAGGAATGAAGGAAAATACAACTTGATGATAATGATGATGTGACAAGATTCATTAATAAAACATTACTAAGAATATGGAATCACTGATACAGAGACGGAAAAGTGACAGTTTTATTAGGTACTATTGAATTTATGATAATGGTCCCACTGAGTATTGGTGAAAAGGTGAAGAGGAGTAGAGCGTGCGTCAAACTTGTAGGATATGTATATGATCATAGGTATCATACAATCTTTGAAAACCAACCACTATAAAAATTTCGTCATAAGAGAGAGAGAGAGAGAGAGAGAGAGAGAGAGAGAGAGAGAGAGAGAGAGAGAGAGATAGTGTTGCTGTTTCTGTTGTTGACCCACCATGTGGCCTTGTCTTCCCCCTCTCTTCCTTCCCTCCATCCCTCCCTCGTCTCAGGCTCGGCGCAGCAGTAAGGCTGGAAGTCGAGTGGCATATAGCTCCCACTTCGCCTTCATCTCCATCAAATGCACGACGTGGCAGCAAGTTGTTGAGTCATTATTTATGATGGGCGGAGAGAGAGAGAGAGAGAGAGAGAGAGAGAGAGAGAGAGAGAGAGAGAGAGAGAGAGAGAGAGAGAGAGATCAGGGAAGGTGCAACAGCAGGTAAATAGAGAGGATGGCATACTTTCAATAATCATAGTTTCTCGCGTCCTTCAGCCTGGAGCAGCGTGGTTCCAGGCTCTACAGAGACGGAGGTTGAAGCAGGCTAGGTATTTCCTTCCTTCGTAGCTTCAATCTCCCAGCGGTGGAAAGTACGAGGGGGAAAAAATAGACCCTACAGATAAAAACCATAAGAAAATCCAGTATTACACAGCCGACGGCACTTGACTGACCGCGAACTACACTTGAGTGAATTGACAAGGGAAAAATGACTGGAAATTAGTTACAGTAAGAATTGGAGAAAGGTAGACGAGGCGGTGGTGGTGGAAAATGGCTGCTCGAGAGACGGCAGTGTGGAGGATCAAGAGAAAGAAGTGGACGAGGGGGAGTATGAGAAATATGAGGAGATATATGAGCAGAAGGAACAGTCATAGCAGTAGCAATAGTGGGAAGATGAGATAACTGGGGTGAATGAGTAGGACAGTCAAGGAAAGGGAAGAGAAGAGAGTACGAGAAGAGGAGAGGGACTGGCTGGGATGTCTTGCTGGTAAGGAAAGTGAGCGGGCGGACAACTGTGACGTCAAGGAGAGGCGAGCGGCCAGGCTACCCACGCTCCGGCTGTCTGGTCTTGGGCTCAACCTTGCGACTGTCTGGGTCTTGGTTGACGTTGGAGCGTGTGAAGTGAAGGGTGAGGAAAACCCTTAGTGAAGTAGTGAAGACACGTGGAGTCTGCTGCAGTGACTGATAGGTGGCTGGCGTGAGTAGGGAAGCAGGGAGTGAGGACACGTAATCTTTAGATGAATTATGTTTATATATAGGGATGAGGGAGATGTATTGAAGTCTGTGAGATGCCGAAACAAGCCAATCGTTGGATTCGCCATGGACCGTGTGTAGCTCTCCTGTGACCCCAATTAAAAAGGTTGTGTGAAGGCGGTCAGAGAGAGAGAGAGAGAGAGAGAGAGAGAGAGAGAGAGAGAGAGAGAGAGAGAGAGAGAGAGAGAGAGGATGGTGAGGGACTAGAGGTCGCCAAGGAAGGAGTTGAGGGGGAGAAAATGAAAGTGAGAGGGAAAGGAATTACTTAAATGGGGACTGGTGAAGTGATGAGGGAAGGAGACATGACAAGAGAAGGAAGGATGAATGAGATATAACGAGGAAGGCAAATAAAAAAAGAAAATCAAGCAGCAGCAGATAGCCATGGAAACCCATGATAATGTAAACAGTAGACGAAGGGCGCGACGCGATGCCCCTGCAAGGAGATACTTCTGTACAACTAAATTTAATCATTTTGAATACACGAGATGACTTTCCTTCGATCATCCTACCTTGGGAAAAATCTGCCTAGACGTGTCAAGGATGATGCCGTCACGCACTATCTTACTCATGACTTGTACGTCTTCAACAGGATTTTATTAATGTTTTTGAGCAGCTGGTTCCTCGCACAGTATTTCAGGTATCATAGCTTTAAATTTATATGGGGTGTTACATCATCTTTGTAAAAATCATGATCATGTTCGAGTAGATAAACCAGCAAAAGTTTACGAGTGTCTCCTATTCTCATCACGACGCCCCGACATCCATGAGTCTCTCTCGTGCCGTTCGTAACGATGTTTAAATGTTGAGGTTATTCTTTAAGAGACGATGACAAGATTTCCAGCCGCGTGCAGGTACGAGTACACTGGCAAACTGCCGTTGTGTTTTCTTTGATCGTGTCGGAGAAAACGGATGATAAGTAAGATTTATTTCAAGCCTAATATTGTTGTTTCCTACTACTACTACCACCACTACTACTACTACTACTACTACTACTACTACTTCTACTACTACTACTACTACTACTACTACTACTACTACTGCTGCTGCTGCTGCTGCGGCTACTATTACTACTACTACTACTACTACTACTACTACTATTACTACTACTGCTGCTGCTGCTGCTGCTGCTGCTGCTGCTGCTGCTGCTGCTGCTGCTGCTGCTGCTGCTGCTGCTACTACTACTACTACTACTACTACTACTACTACTACTACTACTACTACTACTACTACTACTACTACTTCTACAGCGGCTGCTGCTACAACAACAACAACAACAACAACAACTACTACTACTACTACTACTACTACTACTACTACTACTACTACTACTACTACTACTACTACTACTACTGTTTGTTTATTCTTAGTTTACCAACTGGAGCTGCTACTTTTATGTATAATGTCGCTGGGTTCAGCCAGCTTGTTTCACGCTTAAACACACTGTTAGAGAGGCAGATCAAGGAAAAATAAGTACATAAAAAAAAGAAAAAAAAAACATAAAAAATGCCATTCCCAAAACTGAAAAAGGAGAAGAACTAAATGAGTCAGGCAATTAGGTAATTTAGTTTTGTGGGTGCTTTGATACTCTTCTTTTGAAGTGGAAGGCAGGCAGAAATGCAGAGGGAGGAGGAGAGAGATCCAGAGTGTACCAATAAAAAGGATGAAAGAGTGAAGGTATTTCTTGATTCTTGCATTATTAAGGTGGATATAACAAAGATGAGATTAGGTAGAACGTCATGTGCAGTAAAGCCGCGAGGACACGTAGTTTACAAATTCTGAAAAGCAGGAAATATGGAAATAACGATAGAAGATGGTATGACATGCGAAATGCAGTATTGTCTCGGTGAGTAAGGAACTGTCTGTTTAAGGAGAGCAATCTGTTGATTCCATCCTGCTTAAGACGGCTGTATGAGTTGAATCTCTCCATTTGAGAGAACTTTATACATGGACTGATAAAGTCAGTATTTAGAGTAAGCAATTGGAAGAAGGAAAAAAAAATATTGATGGAGGTGACACAGAACACCTGACTTAATAGAAGCTGTTTTAGCAAGAAGAGAAATATGAGATTGCCAGTTAATATTTTTTAATGAAGGAAAGTTCAAGTATATCCAATGTAGAGCAGAAGAAAAGTTGTGGGATGAAATTCGCTGTGCTCCAATTTCAAATTATATGTTATGTTTTTTTGTAGCTTCTTTGCATGAGTTGGGCGTCTGTGAAACGAGGTTGAGAAATGCAGGGTAGAGCTATTACCCTAAGAATGGATTGGAGAAGAAGTTTGACTGAGATTATTTATGAATAATGAAAAAAGAATGGGTGATAGAACAGATCCCTGTGGAATACCAATGTTAACAGGCATAGGAGAGAAATAATAAGGTACAAAATTACCGAGTTACACCAACCGGGTTTACAGTTTAAGTAATGATACCAGTAGTGAAATCTGGATAGAGATGGCATGACAGAAGCCTAGAAATTAAAGATTTATAGTAGAATCTATCAAAAGTTTTTTGGCATGTATAAGGCAAAAGGAAAGATTTCACCGGTCCCTAACAGAGGACTACCTAGATTCAGTAAGAAAAGCTAGAAGTGGATCGTCTTTCATGGAGTCCGTAGTCATGATCAGAAAGAAGGTTGTGAGCAGACAGATGCTTCAGAATCTTTCTGTTAAAGATTGACTCAAAAACTCTGACAGACATGAAATCAAAGCTAAATCTCTTCAGTCTGAAGTACTGGAGCGGTCACGCTCTTTAGGACCATGTTTGATGCAGGCAAACTTCCCATAAGAAGGAAAGGTGGATGTTGATAGACACAAATGTGTATAGACGGAAGCACATGTATATAGAGCGATTGGAGGCCTCCATCAGGTCAAAAGCCTTCCGAGGATCAACGTCCGCCAGAGAAGACAAAGAAAAATCCTTACGAATTCCTATAACAGGCATCAGATAGTCAGAGAAGAGAAGAGAAGAAGGAACAAGTCTTGAATCATCCAATGTAAAGTTGTCAGTAAAGAGTTCAGCTTTAGAGATAGAGGAGACGGCAGTATAGCCATGTGGATGATATAGAAGAAAGGTGAACAAACGGTGTTGGAGATGTTTTTTTTTTTTTTTTTTTGGCTAAATGCCAGAATTCAAGAGAAGATGAACTGATAAAATTTTGACATTCATTATTGATGAAAGTTTTTGGAATTTTAGAGAACAGATCTGGCATGATTTCAGGCAGAAATATTAAGAGCGTGAGTTTCACGGTCTTAATATTTCTGGAGACTTTAGAGTTCACTTTCAGCTTTGGCTGACTGACAAACTTGATGAAAAATCTTTCATCAAGTTCACACATGTACCATGTGCGAACACCCTTTCTATCTTTGACAGTACGAGTTCAAACTGAGCAAAGATTTACGAGGTTTGGCGTTAGAGAAAGCATATGTGAATGTATGCCCCATGCAAGAGACAGTCACCACCGTTATGCTCTCGGCACAAAAAGATGTACGTATCTCTGACACGGAAGCAATAGTCATTGTAGCAATAGGCATCAGAATAGTACCGTCTCAGCAGACTTAGAGAGACAGAAATCCAATAGGTCAGAAATGTTGGGTGCACTCCCAAAGCAGTCAGGAATGCGGGTAAGATTCTGAATTAACTGCAGTAGGTCATGTAGAATAGCAAAGTTGAAAGATTTTTCGTCAAGTTTGTCAGTCAGCCAAAGCTAAGAGTGAACACTGAAGTCTCCAAGTATGGAGATTTCAACAAGGGGGAGAAATGGGTAAGAATGTGCTCCACATTGGAAGTCAAATAGCCAGGAATATTATATATCTAGTAAGGGGAGTTTCAGATGGATTTAGGAAGAGATTATCAATGGAGATGGTGGAGAATGGAAGCCTCAAAAGTGTGAGGAGGAGAGCGAGTTATATAATTGCGTATGTGAACGTAACAACCAACTATGCACACACACACACACACACACACACATATATATATATATATATATATATATATATATATATATATATATATATATATATATATATATATATATATATATATATATATATATGACCACTTGCTAATTTTAAGGATTACTGTATTGTGAGGTGACTTATCCTACAATGCATACATTAACTGGAACCACACAGACCTTGAGGAGGAAGACTGTGAAAAAAGATGGACCAGTAAATACTATGTACCCAAACATTTTGTACGATGGAACATTTTACCTTTGAGACGGTTCCTGCAGGCAACCATATGCAGTTCATGGTGCAACCGTCCCTTAAATATTTTACTCTGCAAATGAGAGCAAGACTTCTTTTCTGTTTGACTTTTTACAGTGAGTGAACTCAACTTGCCAGTGTTGTAAATGTCATATGTTGTTTCCTGTACAGAAGGCAGTGAGTCCTTCAAGTTGTCAGTCAGTCAGTCGGTCAGCTGGCTAGGTTTCTTTTTGTGAAGTTCGGAGGGAGAGCTCGGTGACTTGGTTAATAGATTTTTTTTTTTATGGGAAGCCTTTAGGTCAGTGGGTCAGTGACTGGCTCCACATAAGTACATAATTTCATGGATCCATGGAACAATTTGAGTCATTCTGTCACTTCAGCACCCACTCAGCTCCTTCGCAGTTGTGTTGATCGTATATTTTACAATTAGTACCGATCAACAAATGGTGAACCAGTGAGGGAACCACAAGAAACATAATGTAACTACTGACTATTAAAAATGACACTTTGCCTTAAATATAATATCAGTCTTCAGGATGAGACTGTAAGATTTTAAATTCAATATTTTCCCTATAAACTTTTTTTTTTCCCTTGCAGCTGAATGTTGGGAGGTGAGGCAGCTTGGCGAAGGAGGATTGAAAGAACGTAAGGAAGGAATAAGAGGAGGAGGAGGGAGAGGCGGCGAGGTGAGAGAGGCGTGGGGGGTGAAAGGGAGGGAAGAAGAGAGGGAGTGAAAGTGTACGTACCAGGAGAGGGACGAGGAGACCAGTTAGCCAGCTGCCTCCTTCACCCTTGCTGTGTGTGTGTGTGTGTGTGTGTGTGTGTGTGCAATTTCACGTTTCATATCGTTAACTTTTTTTTTTTTTTAAGTAAATGTGACGTTTTAAAATTTTCATCGTTCTTTCCCTTTATTGTTCCATCACTGTATTTGTAGATATATCTGTCTCAATAACTATATGCATTTCTGCCTTTTTTTTTTCATTTCATTATTTAGTTTCGTATTCATCTAAGGAACGGCCTTGCTCTTAACACCATTGTCTCACTCTTTCGGTAGACCAACATCAGCTTACTCTCCCAACCCATCCTGTGCTCCTTCCCCTGACCACACCCTCCTCCTCCTACTCCACCTTGCCTTACCAGACCGCTCGCCTTGTCAAACCTCATTTTCTTTTTCCTCTCTCCCCCCCCCCCCCTCTCCGCTAACACGGAACCTCGTTATCTCCTCATTCTTCACCTTTCCTTCTTATTTTTCACTACCCAGAACCTTCCCTTACTAGTGGAAAGATAACTAGAAACAGAACTTTCAGTTTTTTGCACATCTCAAGTAAGATGACAGGTGTGTGTGTGTGTGTGTGTGTGATGCGCTAATTTGTGAATTGTAAAGAGGATTCACATGCAGAAAGACGTTAAAGTAACTGAGAATCATGTGGTTATGTGACGCAGTCAGGTAACAGTGGGGTTTCGAAACACTCTCACCCATTATCACCTTGCGACAAAGTAAATTTTCGTGTCAGTATTACTTGTTGATTTTAATTAAGCAAGCATAGGAGATGACGTTAACAGTTTCTTGATTTCGTGCTCGCGCGCGCGTCTGTGTGTGTGTGTGTGTGTGTGTGTGTGTGTGTGTGTGTGTGTGTGTGTGTGTGTGTGTGTGTGTGTGTGTTTCTTTTTTATGTGTGGAACATAACTGGTCTCAAAAATGAGAGTAATTCTGGTTAAAAGGTCGTAGTGGTATTTTGGTGTCGTCTTGGATCAGAAACGATAGAGAGAGAAAATTCTCGTCACATGTGGGACATAGCCTTATATATATATATATATATATATATATATATATATATATATATATATATATATATATATATATATATATATATATATATATATATATATATATATATATATGGAGAGAGAGAGAGAGAGAGAGAGAGAGAGAGAGAGAGAGAGAGAGAGAGAGTGAGAGAGGTGTTAAGGTGACCATCACGTAACACTCGTGGCGAAAGGAAGGTGGCTGCTTAAGTTGGCAGCAATGCCTCGTTGGCAACACTGTGTTATCAATGAGATTTAAACCTTCACTTGTGTGCCCTCTTGTTCTTCTTCCTCCTCCTCCTTCACCTTCTACACACACACACACACACACACTAAGCTATCATAATACTTCCTAAGTACATGTGTACTTAAATAAATGAAGAAGTGAATGAGATGCCTGCATGTCTTTCGTTCTTTTCCTCCTCATCTTCTCCTAACGCCAATGATAGCGCTAGTGATGGTAGTGGTGGTGATTCGTTTCACATTGCACTTTCACTCGAAGCTGTGTGGCTGTGCCGAGCTTACATGCTGCCGTGTGGCGGATCAAACAGGCTGCTGTTATCAGCCTACCGTCTAAATGAAGGATATGTTTGAAAACTTGTTGTTCTTGCATTCTCAAGTCCATCAGCCAGGCCACCATACAATTGAAGAACAACTCAGCCTGCTAATATTAACCGGTCAGTGAGTGGGCCATTCACGACCAGTCATACAGTAGCCACTCATCTGACAGCCGAGTGTCGGTTACTGCCAGTTTATCCCGTTAATCTGCTGTCAGTCATGCGAACAGCAGAGAGAGAGAGAGAGAGAGAGAGAGAGAGAAGTAGTAATGAAAGGGAGGTTAAGGAGTGAGGGAGAGGTCACCGTGGAGGAGGATGGGGAAGAGTGAAAGTTTAGAATACAAGAGATGATTATGGATGGAGCCCAAGAAAATGGTAGGAAGTGAAATGCAGGTAATGAAGAGCTGAAGAAGAAAGGGACAAAATTAGATGGGAGGAAGGGCGGCTTTCTATAAGACTGCACATCGAATTGAAGCTAATAGGGAGCAACTAGCTACTCCCGACCTATATGATGCCTCTCTCTCTCTCTCTCTCTCTCTCTCTCTCTCTCTCTCTCTCTCTCTCTCTCTCTCTCTCTCTCTCTCTCTCTCTCTCTCTCTCTCTCGTTGAACATGAAGCAATCAAAATCCTCCACAACGGGAGGAAAATTCTTTGTATGGTGACCCAGTTGTTACGGGGGCAACATTTTCAGTTGATTTTGTGCCGATTCCATGGATGCCTGGAGAGAGAGAGAGAGAGAGAGAGAGAGAGAGAGAGAGAGAGAGAGAGAGAGAGAGAGAGAGAGAGAGAGTGTGTGTGTGTGTGTAAATGTGTGAGTTTTTAAAGTCTGTGTTTGCCCGTCTTTGAGCGAACCAGTGCCACTTAAACAAAAGGTATTACACAAACATGATTCACGATTCACGAGGCGATCCTAGAACGTCACTGGAGCACACTGATTAGCTGTGCAAATACGAGTATAAGGCAGAATTATAACAGTAGTCAAAGCAATGTTTTCGTGTTAACTCTTTTTTTCTTTTGTAGGAGGGATACCGACGAAAGGGCAACAAAAATCAATAATAAAAAAAAAAAAGATGCTGGTTCCCGAAGAGGGTCTAAAGCGGTAGTCAGTAAGTGTCTTGAAACCTTCTTCTTAACATAAGAACATAAGAAATAAGGGAAGCTGCAAGAAGCGACCAGGCTTACACGTGGCAGTCCCTGTATGAAACACTCCTACCTATTTCCACCTATCATCCCCATCCATAAACTTGTCTAATCTTCTCTTAAAGCTCTCTAGTGTCCTAGCACTAACTACATGATTACTGAGTCCGTTCCACTCATCTACCACTCTATTCGAGAACCAATTTTTTCCTATCTCCTTCCTAAACCTAAATTTTTCAAGCTTGAACCCGTTATTTCTTGTTCTACCCTGGTTGCTGATCCTAAGAATTTTGCTTACATCTCCCTTGTTATAACCCTTATACCACTTAAAGACCTCTATCAGGTCCCCTCTTAACCTACGTCTCTCTAGAGAATGTAAATTTAACCGCTTCAGCCTCGCTTCGTAAGGAATACTCCTCATCCCCTGTATCCTTTTAGTCATTCTCCTCTGTACTGATTCTAATAGACCTATATCTTTCCTGTAATGTGGGGACCAGAACTGCACAGCGTAGTCTAGATGAGGTCTGACCAGCGCCAAGTATAACTTTAATATTACCTCCGGCCTTCTACTTTTAACACTCCTAAAAATGAATCCTAGTACCCTATTTGCCTTGTTTCTGGCTTCTATGCATTGTTTCCCTAGACGGAGTTCAGAGCTAACTATAACTCCTAAATCTTTCTCGTACCCTGTACCTACCAGAGTTTGGGTGTTTAATGTGTACCTATTGTGTGGGTTTCCTCTACCTACGCTAAGCACTTTGCATTTATTGATATTAAATTGCATTTGCCATCTATCCGTCCATTCATTCATTCTATCTAAGTCTGTCTGCAAGGCGATGGCATCCGCTTCTGACCTAATTAATCTACCTATCTTTGTGTCATCCGCAAATTTACTAACATCGCTATTAATTCCACTATCCAAGTCATTGATATATATTAGAAATAATAATGGCCCTAATACTGATCCCTGTGGCACCCCACTAATGACATGACCCCACTCGGATTTCGAGCCGTTTATTAGCACTCTCTGTCGCCTGTTACCAAGCCATGACCCTATCCAACCTAACACCTTCCCATCTATCCCGTGCGCCCTAACCTTTCTCAGGAGCCTTTGATGGGGCACCTTGTCGAATGCTTTACTAAAGTCCAGATATAAGATATCATAACTATCACCATTATCTACTGCCTCGTACACCTTACTGTAAAAACTTAACAAGTTTGTCAGGCAAGACTTCCCCTTCGTGAAGCCATGCTGTGACTGATTTATCAAGTTATGTTTGTCTAAATGTTCCCTAATGTTCCTGGCTATTATTGACTCTAACATTTTACCTACAACTGAAGTTAAGCTGACCGGTCTATAATTAGACGCTAAAGTTTTATCCCCTTTCTTAAAGATGGGTACTACATTAGCCTGCCTCCACATTTCTGGTACCTCACCCGACTCCAGTGATTTCCTAAAGACAGAAACTAACGGCTCACTAATAATCTTTTTACATTCCTTCAGTACTCTGGGATATATTTCATCAGGTCCTGGTGACTTGAACTTTTTTAGCCTATCTATCTCCTGCTCCACTATCTCCCTAGTTATGGAAATATCCGTCAGCTTCTCATACTCATCTGCTCTAAACACCTGTTCACTATCTGGCATATCCTGCATGTTTTCCTGAGTGAAGACAGTTAAAAAATAATCATTCAGAAGTTTACTAATCTCCTCCCCAGAACTAACCAGCTTCCCATCTGCTGCCTTTAATGGACCTACAGTATCCTTATTTTTCGTCCTGTATACCTGATAAAATCCCTTGGGGTCCGTCTTCGCCTGGCTGGCTACCTTTAATTCATAATTTTCCTTAGCTTTCCTCGTTAACTTCCTGACTGTTCTAACTAATTCATTATACTGTGTCCTTAAAACTTCCTCACCTGCCCTTAATCTCTTATATATACTTCTCTTACGCCCTATATAATGCTTTAACCTAGCAGTCATCCATTTAGGGTCATTTTTTTGTGATCTTATTGTTTTATACGGGATATTTGCTAATTGACCTGTATGAACTTTATCTACGAAATATTTATACAATTCATCTACATTTACTTCACCTAAACCCCTCATCTCGTTCCCTACCATCCTCTCCCCTCCCTCATCAACTCGCCTCGACCTTACCTCTCTCATTTCAGCATGACCTGACATTCCAACATACTCACGCCTATCTCCCCCCTTCCTCTTTCCTCCTCCCTTCTGGAGCCTCACCTCACCTCCCTCATCCTGCCTTATCTCTCTGAACTCCGTCCCTGACCTGACCTCACCCTGCATCCCTTGCCAGTCCACTCCTTGGAGGTACCTTTTTAATTCTTCAAAATCTGCTCTCCTAAAGTCAGGTATTTTACTAGTGTTTTTATTTCTAACAGTTTCTTCCCATTCTAGCTTGTACCTAATTTCCCTATGGTCACTGTTACCTAGCTGTCCTCCAACCTCTACCTGCGTGACTGCTTCCTCCCTGTTAGTAAGAATTAAATCTAGAATATTATTCCCCCTTGTGGGTTCTACGACTACCTGTTTTAAAAAAATTATCCTGAATTACCTTAAGGAATTCCTCTGCTTCCTTGTTACCCACAATCAGACTCCAGTCGATATTCCTAAAATTAAAATCTCCTACCACACATACCTGACTGTACCTGCCTGCTCTATTTAATTCCTGCCACAGTGAGGTGTTAATTTCCTCTGTACTGGTCGGTGGTCTGTAAACTACCCCTAGTACTACTGACTGCGATCCTTCCTTAATATCTACCCATATCGACTCTGCTTTGTTATCTGTTTTAATTCTATTGTTCATACAGCACTGTAATGTGTCCCTAACGTATAACGCGACGCCTCCTCCTCTCCTGTTTTCTCTATCATTATAGAACATTGTATACCCATCTATCTTAACCTCTGGATCAAATACTTTTCCTGACATATCTAACCAAGTTTCAGTCAAAGCAATGATATCAAATTTCTCTACACTCGCTATTCCTCTAAGCAAGTCTATTTTATTCAGAATACTTCTACAATTTGTGTAGTAAACACTTAAGCTATTTCTCACCATCCCTAAGCTAGCTTCTTTTCTAGATTTAACTAATTTGCCCCTCGCCTTCTCCTCACTACCCCTTCTTCCCTCCCGACTAACGAAGGAGTTCAAGTCATAGGAAGATGAAAATACAGAGCAGGCTGGGAGTTCTAGAGTTTACCAGAAAAGTGATGAATGATTGAGAATACTGGTTGACTCTCGCATTAGAGACGTGGACAGAATAGGGGTAAGAGAAAGAAGAAAGTGTTGTGCAGCGAGGCCGCGGGATGAGGGGAGGCATGCAGTTAGCAAGATCAGAAGAGTAGTTAGCATGAAAATAGCGGTAGATGATAGCAAGAGATGCAACATTGCGGCGATGAGAAAGAGGCTGAAGACAGTCAGTTAGTTAGAGGAGAGGAGTTGATGAGACGAAAAGCTTTCGATTCCATCCTGTTTAGAAGAGTGGTATGAGTGGAAACCCCCAAGACATGTGAAGCATAGGCCCTTGTGCAGAGTTAGCAGATGGAAGGGTGAGAAAAACTGGCGGAGACGTCTAACTTCATAGTAGATGTTTTAGCTAGAGATGAAATGTGAAGTTTCCAGTTTAGATTATAAATAAAGGACGGACCGAGGATGTTCAGTGTAGAGGGGGGGATAGTTGAGTGTCAATGAAGAAGAGGGGATAGTTGTCTGGAAGGTTGTGTCGAGTTGATAGATGGAGGAATTGAGTTTTTTGAGGCAATGAACAATACTAAGTTTGCACTGTGCCAATCAGAAGGTTTAGAGAGATTAGAAGACAGGCATTCTGTGCCTTTCCTGCGTGAACTGTTTACTTCCTGAAGTATTGGACGTCTACGAAAAGACGTGGAAAAGTGCAGTGTGGTATCATCAGCGTAGGAGTGGATAGGACAAGAAGTTTGGTTTAGAAGATCATTGATAAATAATAGGAAGAGAGTGGGTGATAAGACAAAACCCTGAGGAACACCACTGTTAATAGATATAAGAGAAGAACGGTGATCGTCTACCACAGCAGTAATAGAACGGTCAGAAAGGAAACTTGAGATGAAGTTACAAAGAGAAGGATAGAATCCCTAGGAGGGTAGTTAGGAAATCAAATGTTTATGCCTAACTCTTTCAAAAGCTTTTGATATATCTAAGGCAACAGAAAAAGTTTCACCAAAATCTCTGAAAGAGGATGACCAAGACTCAGTAAGGAAAACCAGATCACCAGTAGAGCGGCCTTGACGGATCCCATATTGGCGATCAGATAGAAGATTGTGAAGTGATAAATGTTTAAGAATCTTCCTGTTAAGGATAGATTAAAATACTTTAGATATGCAGGAAATTAAAACAATAGGACGGTAGTTTGAGGAATTAGAACGGTCATGTATTTTTTAGGAATGTAGGCAAACTTCCAGCAAGAAGGAAAGGTAGATGTTGACAAACAGAGCTGAAAAAGTTTGACTAGGCAAGGTGCAAGCACGAACGCACAGTTTCGGAGAACAAAAGGAGGGACCCCATCAGGTCCATAAGCCTTCCGAGGGTTTAGGCCAGCGAGGACATGGAAAACATCACTGCGAAGAATTTTAATAGGTGCAATAAGGTGGTCAGAGGGGAAGAGGGGGAGGAACAAGCCCTGAATCGTCCAAGGTAGAGTTTTTAGCAAAGGTTTGAGCGAAGAGTTCAGGTTTAGAGATAGATGTGATAGCAATGGTGTCATCTGGTTGAAATAAAGAAGGGAAAGAAGAAGCAAAGTTATTGGAGATGTTTTTGGCTAGGTGCCAGAAGTCACGAGGGGAGTTAGATCTTGAAAGATTTTGACACTTTCTATTAATGAAGGAGTTTTCGGCTAGTTGGAGAACAGACATGATTCCGGGCAGAAATATAAATCGCATGAGATTCTGGTGATGAAAGGCTCAAGTACCTTTTGTGGGCCACCTCCCTATCAAGTACAGCACAAGAACAAGTTGTGTTAAACCTAGGTTTGGAAGATTTAGGTCGAGAAAAAGAGTGAGGAATGTACGCCTCCATGCCAGACACTATCACCTCTGTTATGCGCTCAGCATACAGAGACGAATCTGACACGGAAGCAGTAGTCATTCCAAGGAAAATCAGCAAAATACTTCCTCAGGTCCTCCCAACTAGCAGAGGCAAAACACCAGAGGCTTCTCCATAAGATAAAGATATGAAATTGTAATCGCAGAAGCTCATTGGAGAAGATTGGGTAACAGCATAAGCAGGATGAGAGGTCAGGAAAAGGTCAAGAATGTTGGGCATATCTCCACGACGGTCAGGAATACGAGTAGGGTGTTGCACCAACTGCTCTAGGTCGTGGAGGGTGGCAGAGGTAAAGACTAATTCACCAGGATGGTCAGTGAAGGGAGAGGAAAGCCAAAGCTGGTGGTGAACATTGAAGTCTCCAAGAATGGAGATCTCCGCAAAAGGGAAGAGTCAGAATGTGCTCCACTTTGGAAGTTTAGTAGTCACAGAATTTTTTTATAGTCAGAGGAGTTAGGTGAGAGGTATACAGCACAGATACATTTAGTTTAAGAGCTACTCTGTAGTCGTAGCCAGATGGTGGAAAACTCGAAAGTTTTAAGAGCGTGGGCACGAGAGCAGGTTAAGTCGTTGCGCACATAAACGCAACATTCAGCTTTGGATTAAAAATGAGAATAGAGGAAGTAGGAGGAAACAGAAAAGGGCCTACTTTCAGTTGCCTCAGACACCTGTGTTTCAGTGAGGAAAAGAAGATGAGGTTTTAGTAAAGGTGGAGTTCTACAGATTGAAAATTAAATCTAAGATCGCGTGTGTTGCAGAAGTCAATGAAAAAAAGTTGCGGGGGGATGTCAAGACACTTAGGGCTGATACCAAAAGACCCTTTTGTTTTGTCCCCAGATGGGGACTCCGAGCCTGGTGCAGGTGTCACCACGATTAATTTTAAGTGAAGGGTGTGTGTGTGTGTGTAATTAGGTGCATGTAGTTTTGTGTGAAGGAAGAGGAAGGAAGGCTGTTACTATCCCCTTGTGTTGTGAGATACAAAGGGAAATATTCACGAAACAAACAAACAAACAATAAAAAACGTCGCAAGTAATTACTAATCTCTCTCTTGTCATGTCATCTAAAAGCGAAACTTTACAAGCGCGTGAGGGATAGAATTGCATTATTAAGCAATCACTCCTCGCTTTCTCGGGACATCACTGACTAAGCAGATCCTCTACTTCACTAGCTGATGGATTCTTGTTAGTTTCTTTTCTCATTGAGCTATGAAGGTGACTCAACGTCCTGTCCTCACGGTTTACTTTATATGACAATGACATACGCAGGTAATGTGATCGCCATCCATCAAAGCATGCTATATGACCTTGGTACACACCGGGGCGAGACAGCACCACATACTCGTCTCTGTTTTCCTGATCCAACATTCCTAGATCTCTGAAATATTACTTATTATGTATGAGGTGAATATGAGGTGGTTTCGCGTCTGAACTGCTGCAGATTGAGTTAGTATTGATTGTGTTAGTCATGGAGACGATGGTTTACTGATAAACGAGTAGCTACATTGTTAGGTTGGTGCATACTATAAAGCTGAATGAACCTGAGCTGGTGCACGTTAGAGTAGTCACTGACTGAGCTGCTTCGGTGTCTCCTATACCTAGGCAAGCTTGCTGTTATTACATGAAGGAATGAAGCACTCCCGACACAGGAATGAGCAGCGTGGATTTGGCAGATTGCCTTTTTTCTTGATCAAGACACTACTGGCATAAACAATAGGAGCCATGTTCATCATGGAAATTCAGAGATGCAAGTTCTGATGACCAAAGGTATATGAAATACTTGTGAAGTATCACATTACCATCACACACAGACTGAATGATGCGTATTTATATGACACCGAATGTATGAGCCTGAAATTAGATTATGTGAATGATGAAAGGTGACGCAAGGAGGGAGTGAAAGTTACCACCACTCATCACCGTCACTGATCCAGTATCTTACCTGCGCACCTGCCACCACCGGACTGACTCACCTGAGGAAAAAAGAAGTAGAATGTGAGACAAAAAGTGCATGGTAAAAAAGGGCTGCAAAAGTATACACACACACACACACACACACACACACACACACACACACACACACACACACACACACACACACTTTAATTGATAAACTTTCGGAATTACCTCTTTATCCTTTTACATAAACCATCATAAGGGTTGACTGAAAATATCGATAATGGGCAATCATATCACTTCGGAAAAAAATAATAACCAATGATAAAGAATTATGAAGCACAAGAAAGTATGCAGCGACGTGAAAGTAAAGTACATAAAGCAGTGTCTAATGATGATATGGAAACGAAAAAGGAATATAAAGAATATCCAGATGTATTTAAAAGAAACGGAGAACAGGAAGTAGAAAAATTAAATAAAAATAGAGGAAAAAATAAACATGAGGAAGGAGAGAAGGAATATAAATATGTTGAGAGGAATAAAAATAGTAATATAAGACTGGCAGAGAAACGAGGAACGAGTGGGACAAGTTGGCATTTATGGAAGGACCTGCTACCGTGGGAAGGAAGAGAAAAAATACGAAGAGAAAAGCAGTAGTTTGATACGCAACAGTAAACAGATTTATAAACAGTAGAAGTACGAGTAGCAGAAGTTTAGAGTAACAGCAGCAGAAGCAGCAGCAAGCAGCAGCAGCAGCCAGCAGCAAGCAGCAGCAGCAGTAGTAGTAGTAGTAGTAGTAGTAGTAGTAGTAGTAGTAGTAGTAGTAGTAGTAGCAGGAGCAGGAGTATGCTTCACATGCTCGGGGAAGGGGAGGGGGAGGTGTTCCAATCATACCGCTCTTTTAGACAGGACGGAATTAAAAGCTTTTCGTCTCAGCAACTCATTTCATCTCCGCATTGTTGCATCTCTTGCTATCTTCTACCGCTATCTTCATGCTAACTGCTCTTCTGATCTTGCTAACCGCATGCCTCCCCTTCCCCCCGCGGCCCCGCTGCACTCGACTCTCACCCTTATTCTGTCCAACATTCTAATGCAAGAGTTAACCAGTACTCTCAATCATTCGTCCCTTTCTCTGATAAACTTTGGAAGTCCCTGCCTGCTTCTCTATTTTCACCTTCCTATGACCTGAACTCCTTCAAGAGGGAGGTTTCAAGACACTTATCCTTCAATTTTTGACCGCTTCGGACCCTATTCGGGGACCGGCATCTCAGTGGGCCTTTTTTTTTTTTTAATTGGATTTTTGTTGCCCTTGGCCGGTGTCCCTCCTACATAAGAAAAAAAAACTAGTAGTAGTAGTAGTAGTAGTAGTAGTAGTAGTAGTAGTAGCTAGTAATATATAAGAAGTGACATTCATTAGTGCGGGAAAACAATGGTAGATAATAATGAAATATAAATAAATAGATAAATAAATGTTTAAAGTAAAATATAGCAAGGTGAATGCAAATTAAATATAGTACACACATGTCTATTATACTTAGTATTGTTTCCATGTAAATATAAGCAGAGAGAGAGAGAGAGAGAGAGAGAGAGAGAGAGAGAGAGAGGTGGGTAGAGGTGACGAGGTGAAGATTAACACTCAAGACATCAATAGAGACCCACCACAGCCTTCGCCACCCACATCACATATCAACGAGCTCTCTCCGCCCCCTCCCCCCCTCTCTCTCTCTCTCTCTCTCTCTCTCTCTCTCTCTCTCTCTCTCTCTCTCTCTTAAAAATACTGGTGGTAATGTTTCTCTTTAATTAATGGAGGTAAAAATTCCCGCCGGAGGCCTTCAGAGAGAGAGAGAGAGAGAGAGAGAGAGAGAGAGAGAGAGAGAGAGAGAGAGAGAGAGAGAGAGACGTGCAGTCTTCATTGTGCTAGTGTTGCATGTTAAGGAGGACGCGTGTATTGTTTTCTTACTGTTACTGATTCTCTCTCTCTCTCTCTCTCTCTCTCTCTCTCTCTCTCTCTCTCTCTCTCTCTCTCTCTCTCTCTCTCTCTCTCTCTATGAGAATTTGTTTAGAAGAATAAATTCTTTTACATTATTGCAGGTTCAAAATCCTCTGTCGATTTTATTATTCTGAGAGACCCCGTAACTCTTTTTTTTAACGTTTCAACTTTTTTTCTACTTCAATAAATAGAACTTTCTTGAAGTTATTCTTCTTTAGTAAGACCTAAAGCCTTCATGATCGTCGGCCTTGCAGAGTCGAGTGATTCCTTCCTTCTGACATTGTAATAAACTGCGGAAACTGCTGACATATTCGGGAAGACAAAGATCCCCGTCTTCGCCTCGCCTCAGAAAATCACTCACTAATGTCTGTGTTCAGTGTCAAAAACAGACCTTTGAGTCAAATACTTATGATTTAGGACGTGCACCTCATTCTCTCTTACATTTTACTTTTATCTCACTACATATGTACGAAAAAAATATACTTATTACGGGATCAAATGATGCAGCTCACTTTTCTATATTTCATCATTGTAACATTTTCATTGGAATGAGTGTCACTGATGTTGGAATCCGGGTGGAATCCAAACAACACGCAAGTATTCATGAATGCACGTGGAATGTGTATAGTCGGTCTACAGGAAAGATGTACGAGAAACATCCCCAAAACTTGAGCTGTGACGATGAGAGCAGGGCGGCGACCCTCACACAAGGAGGGCGGAACCCAGAACAGCCACATCCCCCCTCCCACCGGTATTCAAAAATATACTCTTTTTAAAGTAATGGCCCGCCCTCCCTGCCGTGGCTCAACATAAACCATGAGGAGGCCTTTATACTGAATTGCCGAAAGCATGATAGATCTGAGGGCGGAGTAAGGGTGTGACGGAAAGTGTGGCTGCCGTGGGTGACAGTAGCGGCGTGATGACTCAATAGACCGGACCGCTGCCCTGCCCCACTCGTGCCCTCCTTACCCGTGCCCTGTCTCTGATTATTAACT
>NC_087153.1:505000-512500 GCF_035594125.1 Scylla paramamosain | reverse complement strand
CTACAAATACCTCCACCCCATGTTTATTGATGTGTCAATTAGGGGCTCCATTACTTGGAGGTCATTAGCCCCAGCTCCCGCTAATGACTGTGGCATCCAACCATATCTAATACTCTATAATATAAACATTAGTTGTTAACTATAAATTCATTCTACCTCTACTCTATCTACTCTTATGCCACTCTCCACCACTGTAGCCTCACAGTCGAGGCCTCCTAAGTCTGCAGGTATGGGAGTGGAATGCCTTGTCCCCCTGAGACACAGGAGGGCAGATCTGAGGAGGGAGAATGAGAGACGGCACCTCATCCATGCGACGACATGGCTCCTTGGCTGGTGCTTCTTTTCTGCCATTAGGTCGGCTAGTCTTGAGTAGAAGCACTGAGCCTTGGAGCCCATCCCGCCAGATGTGGTGAAGACCAGAGGTGTGAAGCTGCCCTGGTCAACGTGTTGGATTCTCTCCCCATACGCTCGGATCTTCTCCTGCTCATTCTTGCGGTGGGCGGCCTCCAGGGAGAGTTCGTGGTGACAGGCGGCCATCGGGTCAAAGATCCGTATGTCCATGAATGCTTTCTGTCCCCTTGTCCAGAACCCTCGTGCACTGACGTCGACTCGAGCCTCGTTGGTGGTGTTGGCTGTTCTGTAGCGCAGGTGCTCGCCGTCTAGCGGCAGGAGGGTCGGTTCAGTGGAGACATCGTGGCACACCTCCCTGAGCATGCTGGCGGTCAGATCTCTCACCTCATCGTGCCTGATACATACGAATCCCCCCTTTTTGCACGTCATGGTGTGGTTGACGTCATTGGGGGAGCCACACACAAAGTACTTGGGAGTCCTTCCATCGGCCAGCCGTACCTCAGAGCAATGGCGTCGACAAATTCTTGTTTGTTGAGGCTGAAGCCCTTCGCTCTGATGGGCAGTGACGTTAGCCAGTTAGAGGCTCCCGTTTCCTGTGCAGTGAGGATTTTTCTCACTGTGTTTGCAGGCAGGATGTTTATCAGGTCTTCGAGACAGTTTCGTTGATGTTGTTGCCTATCTCTAGATATAATTCGTCCTTGCTCAGTGACTGCACTTTGGGCTATTTCACCATGTGCGTCCTGAGCAATGATCTTCTCTGTGAGGGACCTGGTGAGCTTGAGGGAGTTGAGGTTCTCCACAGTCGCCAACTTCTCAGGGGAGGTGATTCCCATCCCGCCCAGTCTTGGTGGAAGTTCGAGCAGCGCCCTTTCCCCATCTCCGATGGTGTGGTATCTCAGTAACGCTGGGAGGAAGGTGTTCCTTATCGAGACCTCCAGTGGTGCAAGGAGAGGGCTGATGCCTGGGATGGTGCGCATGGCGAATCTCCATCGATGCTGCAAGCCGTGGGTGTAGGCAGAGTAGGCTGCATGAGGCTCAGTCCTGGCCATGTCAGACAGGACTTCCACCTCATGTATCCACTCCTTCACCTTTTCTCCTATGTACTCCTTCTTGAACTCCTCTGTTCCGATGACAGCACCCAGATGCCGTTGTCCATCCTTTGTTATCATAACTCCACTGCCACTGAAGCTATCCACTGCACTGTCATAGTGTTCAGGCTTTACAATAAGGACGGACTTAGCGGCATTGGGTGTGTACCCTATGATGGGACCATTGTCGTTCACTAAGCCCCACCATTTTTTCAAGTCTGTTATTTTGCCGGCCCCTGACAGGTCATCCGCGTACGCCACTTGCTTCACACTCGTTTTCTCATATGAGATAACTTGTTGCAGCACTGAAAGTCCGAGGGCGTACATCGCCATGGCCACTGGGTCACCTTGTGTTGTCCCTTCCATGGACTTTAACACCTTAACACTATTACCACTATTACTACATATGTACAAATCCGAGGGGTCACTATATGTGTTTTCTACATATTGTGCCAGAGAGGGACATTTTACTCGAATGTTGTGAAGCATTGTTTTTCTGTTAATAGTGTTGAAAGCGTTTTTGGCGTCCACTAATAACACCGCTTCACAATTGTCTTCACTGAACATTTCCCTCATAGCGTGGATGGCGGCTTCCCCTCCTGCCTGCTGTCCTGCACATACTTGCAGGTTCCCCCGCTGCCCTCCTTACGTCGTCCTTCACCACCGTCATGACGCATTTACCAACGATGCGTCTTATCACCTCGCCGATGCCAATTGGTCTGCATCCCGGCTTTTTGTCCAGCGGAATTAATCGGCATGCTGTGAGAGCCTCGACGTGGTGACAATTTGTGGTGGCAAGCTTCCTCGCCAGTGCTGCCAGGGCGCCGCATAGGTCGTTAGCGGCGCTGCCACAGAGTGCGCCGCTCAACAGGCGACGCCACCCTCTAGCGTCTAGTCCTGAGGGACCAGCACTGCCGTGTGTCTGGAGAGACTTCTTCCAGATCATCTCTCCAGTAATCACCTCGTAGATGACATCATTGGGCTTGTGGAAAGGCCCCTGCATCCTGAGGCCCTCCTCGTCACTGGGGGGAGGATGTTTTTCCTTCAGCAGGTGGATGGTTTCCCTGGTGAGGGGCAACACTCCACCTGACTGCTGTTCATTAAGTGCCCGCAGAGCCCTGGACACCTGTCCTTGCCGCATATTGCCAGCGAAATTACGGGCTTTGTCTTCCTGCCCTTGTTGGTTTCTTGATGGCCTTGGCAGCCTCTTCTGGATGGCTCGGGCTTCCTCCAGGAGCTCATCCATTTGGTTGTTCTGCCATAGACCCACTCTTCTTGCGACGGCTTTCACGTTTTCCGCCACCTTCGCATTTCTATGTGTCTTTTGAAAGAAGAGTTTTGGCAGTGTGAAGAATAATTTCATCGCATACGGTGCGAGGGGTGACTCTTGTAAGTAATTGTTGAGGAGGATGACCATCTCTTGTACAATTTTGTTGGTGGCTGCACACTTTGGTGGATCGAACAGATGACATGTCGACCACCCAACTAATTCTGTGTAAGTGTTGTTCACCCACATGGTTGTTTCTTCTTCTGTTAGTCCTTTCCAGACTAAGTTTCTCCTCCCGTTTGTATGTCTCGCGGCGTACACATTGTGTTGCGGTAGCGATGGGGCGTGTTGTGACGGTGTTGATGGCAGGGCAGCCTCCCCTCCCATCTCTGTCTCCATCGTTCGCTCTTGTTCCTCATCCTGCTGGGATTCCTGGCTGTCCCCTGGCTCCTCCTCCCTCTCACTGCCATGGTGGTCACGTCCCAGGGGGTTTTGGCATCCATCTCCCTTTCTACAATTTATACACTTTTTGTTTTGTCTCACACATTGACAATTAACACATCTGTGTTCCTCTTTTGTACACTGACAACATCTTCTTTGTGCAGGTGGGTTAGACATTGTATTAATAACATGACATTATTGTCACACATTGACAATTAACACATCTGTGTTCCTCTTATGTACACTGACAACATCTTCTTTGTGCAGGTGGGTTAGACATTGTATTAATAACATGACATTATTAGAGAGAGAGAGAGAGAGAGAGAGAGAGAGAGAGAGAGAGAGAGAGAGAGAGAGAGAGAGAGAGAGAAGAGAAGTGAAGGAGGGAGGGGAGGGGAAGAGGTAGGAGGGAGGAGGGAGAGAGAAGGGAAGTAGGGGGAGAGGGAGGGGTAGGAGGGAAGGGGAATAGGGGAAGGGAAAGTGACAACAGAGAGAGAGAGAGAGAGAGAGAGAGAAAGAGAGAGAGAGAGAGAGAGAGAGAGAGAGAGAGAGAGAGAGAGAGAGAGAGAGAGAGAGAGAGAGAAGTGAAGGAGGGAAGGAGGAAGGGTAGGGGAAGAGGTAGGAGGGAGGAGGGAGAGAGAAGGGAAGCCGGGGGAGAGGGAGGGGTAGGAGGGAGGGGAAATAGGGGAAGGGAAACTGACAAAGTGACAACAGAGAGAGAGAGAGAGAGAGAGAGAGAGAGAGAGAGAGAGAGAGAGAGAGAGAGAGAGAGAGAGAGAGAGAGAGTGTGAGGGAGGGGGGCGAGAGAGATAGGGAGAGAGAAGGGAAGGAAGGAGGGAGGGATGGTAGAGGGAGAGGTAGGAGGGAGGAGGAGTAGGGGAGGGGGAGTAGGGGGAGGGGGGAGGCGACAACAGAGAGAGAGAGAGAGAGAGAGAGAGAGAGAGAGAGAGAGAGAGAGAGAGAGAGAGAGAGAGAGAGAGAGAGAGAGAAGGGATGGAGGGAGGGAGGGAGGGTAGAGGGAGGCGGAATAGGGGAGGGGAAAGTGATAGCAGAGAGAGAGAGAGAGAGAAAGAGATAGAGAGATGAGGGAAGGAGAGAGAGAGAGAGAGAGAGAGAGAGAGAGAGAGAGAGAGAGAGAGAGAGAGAGAGAGAGAGAGAGAGAGAGAGAGAGAAACATTTATGGTAAATATGGGACTTAGATATGTATTACAGGCACTTTACTCAGTATTCCCTACAATGTTTAGCGGCAGTAGTAGTGGCAACAGCCGTCTTAGGAGTACCGTTACAACAGTTAGAGTGATAGTATATTACTACTGAAAATTTAATGAAGATCTGTAATTTTGGGTACTCACGTGGTGTGCATGGCTCCAATAAAATTAAACAGAAAGATTTATACCTAGTATTATAACAGAGATATCAGTCTATAATATATAGTAAGATTTATATAGAAATATATGGAGTAGGTGGCACCTGTATCCCCGACGGAGAGTGGATGGGCAGCCGCGCGGGCTGCTCGGAGTTTGCCCTACGCGATTTATCACCTGATAACCCTTCCGACCTAGTTCGACCCTTTCAACGGTCGCTCCGTGACACTCACAACATCCACTGATTTCAGAATATGATAAATCAATATTTTTCACGTGATTTATACGAGTATTGACACTGATATTACACTGGGCCCACCCTCTCCACTTCACTCATCTCTGTGTCTTTTGTCACAAAATTTCACAAAATTTTAACCTTAAAAGTACACCTTAATCACGGAGCCACACACCCACACGTCTTACCCCTACCAAGCCTACTACTACTACTACTACTACTACTACCACTACTACTACTACTACTACTACTACTACTACTACTACTACTACTACTACTACTACTACTACTACTACTACTACTACTACTACTACTACTACTACTACTACTACTGCTACTGCTACTAAATTGAAAACCATACATACACGAGTACATTTCAGAGAACAACCTTATTCATTAGATAAAATTAAATGCATCAGCAAGCAAAGAAATTTAACCAAATAAAACACGTCATCAACAGCCACCACATAATCACAGCCACGGCATTTTAATGAACAATGACCAAAGAAAGAGAGAGAGGAAGACAAATTATTGGCCTAGTTAGCACCACTTAGGCGAGAACCAAAGGCTATTATTCACAAGGAACCTGGCTTGTTACAGTCCATTACTAGCAATCTAGCATACCTCACTGTAACGACCTGCAATTGTGTGTGTGTGTGTGTGTGTGTGTGTGTGTGTGTGTGTGTGTGTGTGTGTGTGTGTGTGTGTGTAAAAATAAACTTATCCATACCTATCCACATGGACATGCTCTCCTCTCTACTGGGGCAATTACCGATCATTTTTTTGTCGTAATTGCTGGCTATCACTATAATGACGTCATGTATTGGTCGTTAAAGGTAACTGCGTGCCGCCAAGTGTGTGACGCTCCGGGAGGTGCTAGTAGTGGAGACAACAGCGCCAATAAGAACAACATGACGCATCAGTAATAATAAAAGTCCTTTGGTTCTTTTCTCGAACGAAATAACAACAAAAAATATATATTGTTATTACTACCACCACTATTTCTGCCACTGTTACAACAACAACAACAACAACTACTACTACTACTACTACTACTACTACTACTACTACTACTACTACTACTACTACTACTATTACTAATAATAATAATTATTATTATTATTATTATTATTATTATTATTATTATTATTATTATTATTATTATTACTACTACTACTACTACTACTACTACTACTACTACTACTACTACTATTGTGTACTATTACTACTTTTACGATTTTCGTTGCTATGTAATAGTAATGAAATAATAATAACAGTTGTGAAGTTTGTGGTACCGTGTTAGTGTTGTTAAGAAGCGGGATTATAGACTGATCAGTAAGGATGTTCCCTGAAAATTGTCACATTCTCTCTCTCTCTCTCTCTCTCTCTCTCTCTCTCTCTCTCTCTCTCTCTCTCTCTCTCTCTCTCTCTCTCTCTCTCTCTCTCTCTCTCTCTCTCTCTCTCTTCCTGAAACCTGACACCCACTCATTCCGGTGTAGAAGGGAACCTGCAAGTAGATGGTGTCCATACGAAAGACTTTCACCGGTTCACACCTTCCTTCTCATACCCCTCTCCTTCATCGGATCCTTTCCCTTTCCTTCCACATCCTCTCCTCTTCCTCTCTCTCTCTCTCTCTCTCTCTCTCTCTCTCTCTCTCTCTCTCTCTCTCTCTCTCTCTCTCTCTCTCTCTCTCTCTCCAGTTCTTAATAGCCCTTCCCAAATTCTTCCCTCCTACTTCCTCTCTCCGTCTTCCTTTCGCTTCTCTCCTCACCTCCACTCCTTAAGCTTCATCCCAAGGCCATTGTGTGTGTGTGTGTGTGTGTGTGTGTGTGTGTGTGTGTGTGTATGCGAAGAAATACTTTGCTCAAACAATTTCTGGGGGGTTAAGGAAATGAGTCAATCTATGAGTAAGATTAACAAAGAGAAAAAAAAATAAATAAAAACCTTTACGCAGACAAAGGAATCAGTAATGAAGGCTGTCAGTAACTGTACGTCTGATTACCTGCTTGTCTAACGTTCATAAAAAAAAAAAAAAAAAAAAACTTCATTCCTGTGTCTTTACTTCCTACAAACATTTCCCTTCCACATCCGCTCCCACCCCCACAACTCTCTCTCTCTCTCTCTCTCTCTCTCTCTCTCTCTCTCTCTCTCTCTCTCTCTCTCTCTCTCTCTCTCTCTCTCAATGTGTGTTCATTCTCCTATATTGGAAATAAGATGAGTAACTAAGAGGAAAATGAGAAAGAAAGAAAGAAAGAGGAAAGAGGAGGAGGTCTGGAAGTGAGACGGTGGATAGCGAGTGGAGAAGGGAGCAATGGAGGGAAGGCAGGGAGGGAGGAAGGGAGGAAGGAGTGTTGAGGAGAAATTTGCCTTTATACGTGGTCTTCTTGGCATGCTTCATTCTCTCTCTCTCTCTCTCTCTCTCTCTCTCTCTCTCTCTCTCTCTCTCTCTCTCTCTCTCTCTCTCTCTCTCTCTCTCTCTCTCTCTCTCTCTCTCTCTCTTTGTGTGTATGTGTGTGTTTGTGAGTGTGTGTGTGTGTGGTGTGCAGGGGGAAAGGAAAGAACAACTAACTATATGACGAATACGTTAGAAAATGCTTAAACAAATTACATGAACGAATTACACAAAACAAATTTAAATAGGAGATTAAATAAGTAGATGGAAATAAGTAACCAAACGGATTATTATAAAAGTGGAAGACGAACAGGCTTGGAAGATCCTGGAAAGTTGACATCCTGGCCTTGAGGTGTGAGTGG
>NC_087153.1:477500-497500 GCF_035594125.1 Scylla paramamosain | reverse complement strand
CTCTTAAACAGGATGAAATGAAAACTTTCGTGTCATCAACTCCTCTCCTTTAACTGACTGTCTTCAGCCTCTCTCTCTCTCTCTCTCTCTCTCTCTCTCTCTCTCTCTCTCTCTCTCTCTCTCTCTCTCTCTCTCTCTCTCTCTCTCTCTCTCCGCCGCGGTGTGGCATGTCTTACCTTTTATCGCTGTTTTCATGTTAACTGCTCTTCTGAGCTTTCTAACTGTATGCATACCCAGCTCCTGCAGCCTCACTTCACAATGTTTTGTTTTTTTTCTTATTCCTACTGTGCCCAGTTCCCTAATGCAAGAGTCAACTAGTATTCTAAAATTTTCATACTTTTTAGTGGTAAAGTCTGGAACTCTCTGTCCGCTTCTATATTTTCTCCTCTCTGCGAAGTATACACAAAGCTATGTTTCCCTGGAGGACTCCTATTGGTTGATGGTAAAGGACACACAAATTTTTTACTGTTCTAGACGCTAAACATGAATAAATTAAAATAGATAAATAAATAAATAAAACTAATACAGTCCATGCCTAAATAAAAGAGAATCCATAGAAGATACGCACGCACACAAAAAGCGCACTCACATTTCAGCGAAATAACCCACTAAATATCATTAAGTGGGGAAGTAAATTTTCTACGAAAGGATCCGTGGAACATAGGCTCGTCTCTCTCAGACTTCTCTGTTACAACGAGGTGAAGCGTTATGTTGAGTGTCTTGAAGCCTCACGTTTTCTTTTTTTCTGGCTTTTATTATATTTCAAAGCACATCATGACATAACAACTTTAAAGGTTCCTCCGGTCAACAGTAAGCTGGCAACTAGTCATGCAGTATATAAAGATGCGGTCAGTATTCACCAATTTCAACCCATTAAATGTGTTCGCAGTGATACTGGACACATAAAAGTACCATCGGGTCCAGAATTAAGTGTACATACCACCCAATGATATGTATAAGTTTTGAGTAATATATGTTTATGTATTGAGAAGTTTTCAGTAAAAGTGAGTTGAGACTGGCATTTGTCTTGGCAAGGCGCTGCCACACGCTCTTGGTGGGTATTTTGCTCTTGCCATGTAGTGTCACTCGTTTATCGCCTATAGAGGCGATTCGCTCGTTATAATTATTATTATTATTATTATTATTATTATTATTATTATTATTATTATTATTATCATTATTATTATTATTATTATTACTACTACTACTACTACTACTACTACTACTACTACTACTACTACTACTACTACTACTACTACTACTTTTTATTACTACTACCATTGCTGCTAGAACAGCAACAACAACGCTGACGACGACGACAACGGCAACAAAAAACATCAATGAAAATTTGATTAGCAAATGAGAAGAGCGGCAGGAGGCAGAGAGGTCAGGAACTACGTCGTAGATTGCAGTAAACGTGATAGAGGAGGCAGACGACTGTTAGGAGAAAGATTACATCTCTCTCTCTCTCTCTCTCTCTCTCTCTCTCTCTCTCTCTCTCTCTCTCTCTCTCTCTCTCTCTCTCTCTCTCTCTCTCTCTCTCTCTCTCTCTCTCTCTCTCTCTCTCTCTCTCTCTCTCTCTCTCTCTCTCTCTCTCTCTCTCTCTCTCTCTCTCTTCTCTCATTCCCACAAGCTCACCCTCAGCATTCTCTTACTGTCCTCTCGCCTCAGCAATTCACTCCCCATTCCTTCCCTTCCCTTCCCTTCCCTTCACTTCACCCTAACTTGCTTGACATTCACTTGTAGAGTTCCTAGTGGGATGGGGAGGATGGGTGGGAATGGCGAGTGCTTGCAAGTAACGGAGAAGGGCGCAGGAGCGTGTCGCCTTCAGCTCTAGATTTATTTCTTTGCCAGTTATCGATGCTTATATTAGTCTTCCTCCTTTGCGGTGCGCACCAAAGCACACAAAGAAGCACACACACACACACACACACACACACACACACACACACACACACACACACACACACACACACACACACACACACACACACACACTTAACAGTACTGCTGCATTAATATTTTCGTTGGTTACATGTTTCCTTTGAATGATTATTGTATTCACACATACCAGTGTTACGTGACATTGCAAATATTCTGTTTTATCCTTCTTTGGACATGGGAAAGTTTCTTTACTTCATTTTATTTATTTTACCACTTCCATCACCACCAACACAAGAATCAACATAATAATAATCATCATCATCATCATCATCATCGTACTATCGCCAACGTAAAACGCTTTCTTCCCGTTTAATCAACGTTGTGTATGTGTGTGTGTGTGTGTGTGTGTGTGTGTGTGTGTGTGTGTGTGTGTGTGTGTGTGTGTGTGTGTGTTTGTGGGATGGTCAACGCACAACCAGTCGTCTTCCTCCCTGTGACCTGTCATCTGAGTGGTGTGGCGCCGCTTTGCTTCCCAACCCACAAACCTACAAGTTCCACGGCTCCAGTAAGTGTGACGCCGAAAAAAAACAGAAAAGAAAAGAACAGTAATCAGATCAAAAGGAATTACTGGCTACCAAGCAAAACAAGTACTTTACAGGGGAGAAATAACTGACACAATGACTAAACGAATCATTAGTAGGCGTCTGCCCATCCACCACACAACCCACACACGTAATCAATAGAACAAACAAGAATAAATGTAATTGGCATTTAAATAACAGCTGTACGCACCCTTTCTTCCCCTGTATCACCTGTCAGCCACTAATCACCCTAGACAGAGTAGAGACATTAAAACATATTGACATACGTTTTGTTATGTGCAGCTATACGCAGGATGGCTCTCGCTCCTGGCCTCAGTGCGTCTTGCGCCGTCAACCACTTCGCTAGCCTGAACTCCGATTCTCACTCACCGTCACCCTCGCCGCTCGCCGGCGTCCTCGTGTGTGCCTGCGTGGTATTCAGTCTTGCTGGACTCGTTGGATCTGTCATAAAACCATTGAATCGCATTGGCGTTTGAGTTTTAGTAGATGTTTTACTTGAACATGAGTAAACCTTGACTTGCCACTCGAATCCCGTCCTCTGTTACTATTTTTTTCTTGAACTTGTATCTGTTCGTACTCCTAAGTCTGAAGCAATTCCGCACCTGCACTCTCATACCAGCATCTTGAGCACACCAACCAACGTTGCAACGAACTAAGACTTGGACAGCGCGACACTGGAATATATTCCCTTCCCCCATTCATCTTTCGTCCCTGCATCCCTACACACCAAGTTCCGCTAGCCGAAGATGCTCCCCAGCCAGGCCCAGGGGAAGATGGTGGTAGTGGCGGTTGTAGTGATGGTAACGGTCCCACCTCCTCACTTCTCAACAACATTGGCTCAAGGAGTGGAGACAGCTCTTGCTCCCTTTATTGAAGGTGATTTCTGTTATTATTACTGACGAATGTTTTTATTATTGTTATTGTTAGTACTTTTGTTGTCGTTGTTATTTCTGTTGCTCCTTTTGTTGCTGCGTATTATCATGGTAGTTATTATTACGTATTTTCTTTTGTATGCCTTGCCTGTTTGTTTTCTAAGGATGTGGCGAAGACCGTTTCTGGTCTCTAATAAGAAACACACACACACACACACACACACACACACACACACACACACACACACACACAGAGGAGGACAGAATTGCTTGCATTCCACTCCAACCCGATTGCAAGGTGTAAGGCTTACGTACCTATTCATTGTTAGGTGAACAGAAGCTACACCATGAAAAGAAATAAGTTCAATTCGCCTTTGCCCGATCCATCATTTGACCTTGGCATCCCCTGAATGTGAGTCACGCTTGCTTAGCTCTCTGCCAATGATACATTATTACATCATCTTCATCGTCATTATTGTTATTATTATTATTATTATTATTATTATTATTATTATTATTATTATTACTATTATTATTATTATTATGTTTACTGTTATTAAAACTGTTATGAGTGCTTCTGTTTGGGTAATTATGTTTTCTAGTGACATAAAGAAAAAAGCAGACGACAAGTAAATTTTCTTGCCTTAATGTGTGTGGACATCACCAGAATAAAAGGATGTGAGACACGTGATATTGTGTGTCAACACTGCCTGAATGTTATGGATCTCTGGTAGACTGAATTACGAGGAAGCAGAAAAAAATCAATTGATTGAAGAAGGTGAAATCTTGAGTGGCTGAATGGATGCGTGCAAGGGAGAGAGTAGGAAAAGCTATTGCCAAAAAATGTGAGCTGTGGGGAGGAGCAGTAAAAATAAAATATGTAAATCCAGTGCTGATGTGGATGACATGACTTCTACACAATATCTTCTCTTATATTTTGTATACAAGTAGTGTAAAAATAGTACATGATATTTTGGGAATGCCTAATATTGCATGCTTTCTATAATATTTCGATATTTCATGGTCGAAGTAAATCGAAATATTTTCTCCAATAGGAGGAAAAAATTAACTGATTCAAACGAAAGATTACATTTTTTTTATTTACTTCCTTAATCAGTGAAAAACTACTACATTCTTTCGTCTTTCAAATTTACATCCTTGTATAAAAAAAAAAAAAAAATGCGAGGGCAGCATGGCCCCATAACAACAGGAAAATGAGTGGTCTCTGCTCGCCGAGAAAACATGGATGTCCGATGTCTGAGAGAGAGAGAGAGAGAGAGAGAGAGAGAGAGAGAGAGAGAATCTGTGTGTATGTTTGTGTGTGTGTGTGTGTGTGTGTGTGCAGAAATGCAATGCGTCTTGCTTAGAGTACTGGTAGGTACGCACTGTATAAACACATCCTCAGTCCACAAATAGTATAGTGCGTTGTCGTGTATTTCTTCGACAGCTTTCTTTACTTCTGAAAATATCATACCATAAAACATGAGAACAATGATAGTCATCTCGTATTAATTCTGCTATGATTCATAAAATGTCGTCATCTCAAATGTTCTACTTGAGGCGCTCCCTGAAGAATGGCGCTAGAATGATCTACTCGCGCAGTCCAAATGTTAAAAAAAAAAGAAACGTGTTTGCCTGAATCCAGCCAGATGCATGCTTTTATCTTTTTTGTAGTAGTAGTAGTAGTAGTAGTAGTAGTAGTAGTAGAAGTAATAGTAGTAATACCTGTTGATGTTGTTATTATTATTATTGTTGTTGTTGTTGTTGTTGTTGTTGTTGTTGTTGTTGTTGTTGTTGTAGAATTACCAACAGCAATAATTAGCATCATCGCCACCCTCGACATAACTTCACCATCAAGTTTCTCCTTCCTGTAACAGTGTCAACATACAAGTGACTATATCGAAGCTGGTATATGGATCGCTTCGTGAAAGAACTAACACCTTCTTCAGCCACATTCCACAAGCAGTCACTTCTTTACAGCCACCGCGAAGCACCTTCCCTAACGGTAATGACGCGCGAGAATGAAAGATGAAAGTCGTGCCGCGTATATCATCTTAGGGGGAATGCTCCTTACGCTATTGACTGTGTGTTGTAAAGAAGACGTTACCAGAGAGAGAGAGAGAGAGAGAGAGAGAGACATGAAGAAAAACAGATAAGATATAGACTGGCGGGCAGACGACAGGCAGGCAGACATAATGCTTCCTGGTCACGGAGTGGCGTACTTAATTTTCGGTTCAAGGCGGGGCTGGTAATTTGTTAGCGTTTTTTGTTTATTTATTTATTTATATTTTTTTATGGGGATGGATTCCAGTGGTGGTGATAAGGATAAGGAGGATGAGGAGGAGGAGGAGGAGGAGGAGGAAGACGACGAGGAGGAATAGATGATCATCATCATGGTGATAATAATAAGGAAGAAGAAGAAAAAGAAGAAGGAAAAATAGAAGTTAAAGAAAATCAGTTAGTTAAAATTCAAGCTTTTATTGGCTTGCATCAGATACTGTAACTTCAACATTGTCATTATCATCAACAACAACAGCATCCATCACTATTATGACCTTCATCAACATCCATTATCATTATTATTATGATGGTCATTGGTATTCATTATTGTAGTTGCTCTCGTCGTCATCGTCGTCGTCGATGTTGTTGTTGTTGTAGTTGTTGTTGTTGTTGTTGTTGTTGTTGTTGTTGTTGTTGTTGTTGTTGTTGTCGTTGTTGATGATGATGTTGTTGATGATGTTGTTACTATTACATTATTATCATTATTATTATTATTATTATTATTATTATTATTATTATTATTATTATTATTATCATTATTATTATTATTATTATTATTGTTATTATTATTATTATTATAATTATTGTTATTATTATTATTATCATTGTCATTATTATCATAATTATCATCATCACCATCATCATCATTTTTCGTCTCTTCTCTTCCTCGTCAGCTGAGCAGGTGATGGAGCTGGTGTTCCCGCTGGGGATGACGGGCGGGGCCGTGGCGACGAGCGACAGAGCTGAGTTTCACATCGGGGAGAGCACGCTCTTCCTGCAACAGCCCCTCAGTCTTTGTTTGTGGCTAAAGGCTGCTGTGAGCACTGCAACTGCCAGGATTATATCCTACTTTTACAAGGACATCGTTATCTTTGTCTCTCGTACGTATGGAGGGAGATGGGAACGGAATCGAGCTATGCACTGCCATAAACCATAGTGAACTGGTGCACAGTACTAACTTTTCCTTCCCCCAGGATCGGGCGCTATGATCTCCATCAGGACAGAGTCTCAACTAGTGGATGTGCACGAGGAATCCCTCACGCCCCGTACGTGGCACCAGTTATGTCTTCTGCGTTCACCTGACAGCCAAGTCCACATGTTGTTGAATGGACGAACTCATGCAAGCATGCCTTACCCCGCCAACGACTCTGGTGTCGACTACCGTCAGGAGCGCAACGGTAAAGCTATTGCTTCCTTGATAAGACGAGCCGAAGACCGGAGTGGCAAAAATTTCACTAACGTTCCTCTCATCATTCTCGGATCCCTGGAGTCTGAGTTTGAGTCCCCGATCGGTCGCATAGCCGACGTTAGAATGTACTGGAAGCTGCTTTCAACCACAGAAACAGAAACTTTGCGGATGTGCAGTGAGAAGGCGCCGGAAGGCACTAAGCTGGAAATACAGTACACAACAGAAGCGGTGATGCTTCGTAAAGTTCCTAAGCAGGTGATGTGTAGCGACTTCTGGATTCACGTGGTGACATACACGGCCTACACAAAGCAAGGATACACAGAGGCCCTTTGTACTAAGCTCGGTGGGTGGTTGCCCGCTCCGCAAAACTTTGATGATCTGATAAATATTGCCGACATTCTACCAGATTACAGTGGCAAACCGGAAATGTATTTTTGGCTCAGTAATAACACCAATAAGTTGGCTTTAGGCATGAGCGAGGAGTGGTGTTGCGCACAAGACCTGCGCCACGGTGGCAGTCTTCCGATGAGTGTTCCATGCAGCTCCTGGGCGAGAGATTTCGTCTGTTTCATTTCGCACGGCAAGTCGGTGCATCTACTGCATTCTAATGAGGAAATTGAGTTGTTCTTTGGAGACGTTGGTGAAAACTACCTATTGGTGAGCGACCAGGGCTATTCGCTCACCGCTGAGAACGGCTCTTATGTTTTACGCAACCTGGTGGGTGTTCGGCTGGGGCAGCGCGAAGGTCAACAGATTACCGATATCATTGGCTTGCGGGACTGGATTATCACCGGCGGCTCCAGGTACAGCATTACCCTCAGCACCTGCCACTTGGACCAATTCACCTGCCAAAATGGGGACTGTCTCGAGCTAGAGCGTCGCTGCGATAAATTCCCGGACTGTTCTGACGGATCAGATGAGGACAACTGTCACTATCTGCAGCCACCACCTGCCAACTATCGTTCATTCCTGCCGCCCTCAACAACTACAGCTGTATCTCTCACTGTTGACATTACTGACATACATGACATCAATGTAAGTATTCGTTATCACTCTCCACATCATGCACTTATTAACACACGCTTTGTCCCTCGTCTATACCCTCATTATCTTTACTCCTGTTATGCCTATATATATATATATATATATATATATATATATATATATATATATATATATATATATATATATATATATATATATATATATATATATATATATATATATATATATATATGATGCAGTGGGCAGTACAAAACAAGAATTAAATTTTTTTCTTTTTTTTATTTCATTTCATATATATTTCATATATATATATATATATATATATATATATATATATATATATATATATATATATATATATATATATATATATATATATATTTCTGTAAGTTCCTTTCACTATTCGAAACCCATAACTGAAATGAAATAAAAAAATAAAAAAAAAATACTTGTTTTGTACTGCTCACTGCATCACTTTTTTTCCTATAACGTGAAGCAACGACACAAAATAAGCCAGAGAGGACAAGGTAAAGCAGCAGCCTTGTATTCAAGTTCAGAAAAGGATGTAGTGGAGGATACAGTTGTCTCATTTTATATCTGTTATGCATCCATCGTGCAAGCACTTTCATGTCAAGTAAGAAATGTTAACAGGTCATGTCTAGGATACAACCAACTGTTTGGTCCCTCCTTTCCTCTTATTATTATTTCATGTTTTTGTCTGACTTTCTTTTAAGATCCTTACTTCTGACAGAATGCAACTCTAACCATCTAAGCCACCCAAACCTACCATACGGTAACTAGCTTGACGAAATTTACTCCCATAAGACAGCTGGGCAGATAAGGAGCCTTATGTGATTCCGCTTCTTCTTTCTTTATCTTTCGTTTCATGTCACTATCTCATTATCATCTGCTTTCCTCATTCCCTATTCACTTTTGTGCCAGATGAAAGAAAGCCAGTTAGGAATTTCTGTGACAATGGAGCTTCGCTGGATGGACCCTCGCCTCACCTTTACTAACATGGCCAATAAAACAAGGCTAGATGAGGCTCTCGATCAGATCTGGAAGCCGACAGTGGTGTTCGTCGGGGCGAAGTACGAAGACAATGTCAATCTGTACCAGGGTGTCAACATTATGAGGTTCCTCTTTGCTGAATCCTCCACGAAGGGCGTCCCAACGGTAGTCAACAGCTCTAGGGGTAAGAACAACTGTAAAGGAAGATAAGTGTGTTTGGGAGTGCAAAGAACACTAGGATTATTTATTTTTTCCAAGGTGGGAAAGAGAAAGAATGGCGTATGGGAAACTATTTAAGATGGAAAAGGATGTTAGTACGTAAGAAGTGATTCAGATGTGTTAATCAAGAAAAGACGTAAGATGACGGAATTAAGATGTCTCGTAGTATTTTAGCAGTTTTCATTTCCGTTTCAGTGGAGCTTGAGTTTACGCTGTGCTATTCTCGCGGCATCCTGAACAAAGCGTTGGTGTCTCGTCTAGAGTCTAGAGACTCTAGACCAAGAATTCTTAACCTTTTCCGGCCTCAGCACCCACTGTAGTTGGATCTAGGCAATCCAGCACCGCGTAGTGACACAGACTGGAATATTCATAGAAAATTAATGTTTTTCATCATCATGTTAAAATGCATTAGCACAGTTAAGAATGAGGTTAAAGTTTATCAAATAAAAAGTACACTCTCGTTGAAAAGTATCCTTCTGATACTTTTGTATCCCTTACAAAGAACAATGACTGTATCGCCACATATGCATAAATACCTAGCATTTCCCAAAAAATTTCAATAGTCTCTGGGATTGGTTGCACACAAGGTTAAGAAACACTAGTCTATACGGTCCGAGATGTCTCGTCCATAAGTAACGCAAAATCGTTGTTTACTGGAGATATCTGAGATTTACTGACTGCTTGTTTACTTGTTTACTCTGGTCATTATTAGAACAGAAAGCAGTGTGATTACGAATTTCAATCAGGAGCAACAATCATTCCTCAAGATACAACCAGAATCCCTTCACCCCCCCCTAAAAAAAAGAGAGAAAAAAAAAGAATAATTATGGGCAGTTGAAATTGAGAAGAAAACGACAGTGCTAGTCAGAGGAGGAAGGGAGGAGAGGGAAGGAGCTTCATGTTGGGAGGATGACTACTAAAGATTTCTTTGTTATGTTCCTTCCCTGAGGAAGTGAAAGCCACTAATGCATTATAATCTTCTAACGTGTTTATACATTATTTAATCTTCGTCCCGCTTACCATTTGATTTATGATGGAAGGGAAGGGGAAGAAGAGAAGGGGAGAGAAAGTGTGGATTTTGACGTGAAAAAAGGAGGAAAAGATAGAGAAAGGGTGAAAGGAAAGGGAAGAAGGAAATAACTTCGCTCTGTTCATTACTTATTCATCATATTTGTATATTCCAGCTTGTCATATTTTCCTCCTCCTCCTCCTCCTCTTTTTTCTCCTTCTCCTCCCTTATATTTTCTTTCTCATCCAGCCCTCATGCAAGACGGTCATCAAGTTCGCCTCATCCTTCAACTGATGCTGGATCTGAGCGTCACGTGTTCATACGACCTGGTGCTGTACCCTTTCGACGTGCAAGAATGTGGCCTTAACCTCGCCCTAGCCTCCGAACTGACTGGCGACACGCACTGGGACTCCAAAGACCTGCACGCTAACCACGTGCTTCCCCAGCCTGCCCTCTACGGCGCTACCATCGTCAAGCTGGAGCAGCTGTCCAAGACGGAGGTAAGGAACCGAGTATGTAAGCAAAGAGTACAAGGGAGTCAGGGAGGACGGATATGAGCGAACCACATATCATGACCAATGATTGTGTGTACGTGTGTGTGTGTGTGTGTGTGTGTGTGTGTGTGTGTGTGTGTGTGTGTGTGTGTGTGTATATATATATATATATATATATATATATATATATATATATATATATATATATATATATATATATATATATATATATATATATATATATATATATATATATATATATATATATATATATATATATATACACACACACACACACACACACACACACACACACACACACACACACACACACACACACACACACACACACACACACACACACACACGAGTATATAATTATTTACGATAATATGGGGATAACCTTAGTGTCTTCTCTCAAGGTTAATACTTACATGTCAGATATAATTAAGGTTGTAGAATATCATGCAATATATATATCACTTTCCGGAAACTTGTTAAAGCAAAAAAAAAAATAAAAAAAATAAAAATAAATAAATAGATAAAAATAAATAAAATATTAATGAACTGACAAATCTCTGTGCGGCATCGTCCCCCTCTAAGTGTTTGAGAGTCATTGCCTGGCCTCACGTGCTTTTTTTGTAGTTTCCGGCAAAAAAAAACTATCTTGATTTGAAAAAGCATTATATATTGCCCAGAAATAAATAATCATTGCCTCGGAAGCAGTTGGCTAAGTTTATCCTGCATTCATTTATTTATTTATTTATTTATTTATTTACTTATTTATTTTACCCATCAGGTGGTACTTAGGTTCCTACTTGAGAGGTGGTACGGGTCATACATGTTGACATCGTACCTGCCGTGCCTCATCCTGCTGGTGATAGGAACGGCGACGCAGCTGTATCCTGTGACTGCTGTGTCAGACCGTGTGATGGTGACACTCTCCTGCCTCATCGTACTCGCGTCTCTGCTGGCACAGGTAATGGAGAGGGAAGGGAAAGCCCACGCAAAGAACCGCGAAAAGAAGTCCCATTGTCATTTCTAAATTCTAAATTGGAATTTCACATGATCAGACTTCTTGGTATTGAGCAAAATCACATTTTTTTTTTTTCCACCATGTACGACAGTTAATAGAGGATAGCACGGATAGTAGTGTAAAGAAAAAAAAAAGTATCGATGCGTATATTCTGTGCTGACTTTAAGGATGGTTCTAAGATCCATAAAACCTAAGCGTGAAGCGGTTGGTAGGAGAAAAATACATTTAATTTCGGTTTACACAGAGAATTCCAGCTTCGTGAATAAAGGAACACAATTTAAAAAAAAAGTCTGCATTATACGGAAAAAGAAAAGAAAAAAAAAAGAAAATACATGAAGCAAATTTGAACTACAAGGCGGAGAGGTACTGGATTTTCAGATATATGACAGATGGAGGGGTCGGCACTGGTGGGACGGGGAATGGTAACTCAGACAGTGGGGGAGTAAGTGAGTGAAGCAGGTGAAGGAGGGAAGGATGGCGAGGGTGCGGTATGCAAATGTGTTCACTGTGGAGACAAAAGGAGAGAGGAAAGCTTTACAGGTAATCTTCGTGTATAAAAAAAAAAAAAAAAATCTTTATTGAATTTTGTCAAGGCATTAGTCCCACGCTTCAGTAATTTCACTGGCATCAGCACGAGCAGTAACAATATCATAAGCATAAATAAATTCTTTTCTTTCAGACCATGGCTCTATATTGTAGAAAGCACCACCTCGACATGCATGGGACAGTGACAGTGACTTAAGACCAAAAAAATCAAATTATACTGATAGGTGCCGAGTATGGAATAGAATGCTAACTTACATCAATAAGTAAGGCATAAATAGATTGTGATTGAAATCTTATACAAATAAATGTTACGATTTTATCAAGCATGAATAGTTTGGTCTATTCATATTTATCTGTTTATAGCTACAAATGTTAAAAACACTTCAAGCTTAACGCTATAATTTATAAAGCCTTAATGATATTCGAGAATGATTTGTCTCAATTAAATGTCACTCAAGCGATCAAATTTCTAAGGTTAACAGTATTGGCATATAAATCTCGTTTTACAAGTGTGACGATAAATAATTGAATACATACATAAACAAATGAATGTATGTGTGTGTGTGTGTGTGTGTGTGTATATATATATATATATATATATATATATATATATATATATATATATATATATATATATATATATATATATATATATATATATATATATATATATATATATATATATATATATATGACGATTGGGATGATGACGATGATGCTGAAAATTATAATATTGAAAATGATGAAGAGTGAATTTGTTTGTTAACGATAATGATGGCGCCCTTGATATTGATGATGATGATGATGATGATGATGACGTCGATACCACTGGTGACGATGACGATGACGATAACAACGAAGAAAACAACAGTGATCTTTACCGTGGTGATGAAGATGACGCATTGACAACAATGATTACCATTATGACGATGACGATGAAGAAGGTTGATCACTTCTGTCTTTCAAACTACAGACCCACAGTTTTAACTTTCTGTCTATCTAAATATTTTAAGCCTATGTTTAACGGGGAAATTTTAAAAACCTATCTTCTCTTAACTTTCTTTCTAATTGTTGGTGTGGAATCTTTAAGGAACAATCAACTGACAATCTATAGCTTCATTATAGAATTTTGGTCGTTATCACAGAGATTTCAGTGAAACCTTTGCTGCTGCCTTTGACACATCAACATGTTTTGATAGAATCTGGCATAAATCTTTAATTTCAGCATTTCTCTCATACTTTTTTTTTTTTATCCATCTCTGCACCTTTGTTTCAAGTTTACTTTCCGACTCCGCTATCACTGCAGAGGTAGATGGCCACAATTCGTTTAAAATATATTAACAGTGGTTTTTCCTATTATTCATCATCCTCAGTCAAACTTCTATCTATTCTAACGTTAATGACCTTACATTATATTTTTAGCATCATCTGCCCGACGACTAAGTCAGCAGAGATGAAACAGCTCAAGCAGAGATGCCAGAGAACACCTTACATCTGATTGTGCACACCAAACCTTGTGCTATTCAGTGCTTCAGAACTGAATACCTCTATCTGTCCATTTGACACCAGCTTCCAGACAAATATTCCTTCTTCTTCAGTGACACTTAACTAGCTTCCTCTACTCTGAACATACTTGGACTACGAGTGTTCTTCTTAGCTCTAAATATCATATCTCCTCTCGCTAAAGCAGTTTCCATAAAGAAGGGTGTCCTGTGTCGCCTCCGTCCTTACTTTCCCTCCTCCCACATGCTTCCTCTGTATAACGGTCTTATCCATCTATGTATGGAGTACTGTTTCCAAATGGGAAGGCTCAACTTCCATAGCCTAATCTAGATAATCTATATTCCACATTCTTCCATTCACTGGTCTCCCATGTAAATTTCTTTCCCGCTTTTTTACACCTTACATTTCAGGTTTATCTGTCATATCAATCTTACGTGTCTAGTTGTACAACTGTACATACGTTTCCTGTATTCTGCCTGACTTACTCTTCAAGTGTCTGTCAGGTTACCTACCTACGTACCTCATACTGCACCGTCATTTCATCTTACTCGTACCTCCCGCAGGCCAGTGCTACTCTGCCGGAGTCCGCCAGTTCCAAGGCAATTGAGGTGTGGTTCTCTTACACCATTGCACGCATGTTCCTGGTCTCCATGGTGCACACTGCTGTCTACCGCGCTGAATCCACGGTGTGTGACTACGTATGTTTAAGGGTGTTGGTGTGGCCCACAGAGTTCGAGATAGGATGAAAGCATTATTTTGGGATTTGGTAGTGGTGTTGTGATGAGAGAAGAGTGTACGTGTGGTGCATGGTTTATAGTGAAGGTGCAGCTGCGGAGTAGAGGTTGAGAAGGATGTAGGGTGCAAAGGTGAGGGCAGGATGTACTACCTCTAGTGCAAGATTGTTGAGGGGAAGGTATGGTGCAATGGTGAGGGCAGGATGTAAATAGTGTTGTGTAAATAAGTGTGACGTCACGCTTTTATATAATGCGCCCCGATCTTTCGTTTGGTATTGGCGGCTGAGGAGCGTGAGCAGCGGCATAGAAAAGAGGGAGCTGTCATATGGATTTAGTAGTGGCGTTATTAGCGTCTTACACAATACTTGGTTATGAGTATGACTGGATGATAATCTGATATGAGAAGAAAGATTATTTATTTATCTATTTTATTTATCTATTTTATTTATTTATTTATTTCAGATACTGGTCACTTATTTCAATTTCAGGAACCGAACAGCTACGTTTACTTTTTGTGAATTACCTGGTCAATGATCCCTCCATCTCTTTTTTTCTAAACCTTATCGTTATGAGTGAATAAATCCCATCTATTTCTCCTGTACATTTCTATGATTCCAGCTTTTTTTTTTTATATATATATATGCTTTTATCGACTTCAACGAACGCGCATACACTTTCCAGCAATTCTCCTCTCTGGTTTAGTGACATACACAACTTTACGTGCATGTGCCTATCATTTCATCGTGAAGCAAAGCAGTTTATTTTAGAACTTGTGTTCAGTGAAAAAAGTGTAATTTGGAATGTATATTTATTATTTCAAAATGTAGAATTAATATGATAGCTCAGATGTCTCTGATAATATCGATAGTGATGCTTCCCTTTTAGAAAACAGTCCAGTATAAACGAATGTATTTCCGCCCAGCATTTTTTTACTTCGTTTTTTATTTAGTTCTTTCATTAGAGACTATTTTCTTATAGCCTGTAGAAGTCTGTGTGTATTCATACTATGAATTTTGTGCATTTCTACCACGACTATTTTTAATTAATTCATCCGGGCACAGCACAAAAGTTTAGCGTTTTGTAGCTTGTGGTTACCTTTCTTTTGAACCCGTATGCTAGGGAGATATAGCAGTCAACTTTCCTCCGTTATGCGCGGATGTACTTTACTGATATGACGTCATGGTTTACCTGACTTTTGGAATGAACAGCGTACTTGAAGGAGAAAAATATTGTCTTTAACTTTTCAGACACCTGAAGAAAGGACAGCGAAGATCCAGTCTCCACTAATGCTGAAAGTAGTATCTGCTAGGAGTGTCGCGCCGCAGAGAAAGCCACAGAAATATCCCTCCAAACACGACCGCGCCAAGAGGATCAACCATGTGGGCCTCACTGTGGGTCTGGCACTAGACTTGGTCTTCATTGCATCCTATTTTGCCTACATCCTAACCATCAGGAACCGCATCTTTCACGCCTAGCCAGTGGAAAAATTCTGGATGGCAAAGATCGTAATTGATCGGTATCAGTCAACGTCTATCAGATTGTAGAAACTAGGAAGACTCTCTTAAGCTCTACAAAGACAAGGAAAGCTTCACTGGATTGTGTTGAGACCATAGAGGCTTATCCAGGCATAACTAGAACACTTAGATAAAAACAAATAATAAAAACATCTTCCAAAGTAAATGTGTAAATAGATTTGAGCAAATACACAATTCATGTAATGTAATACAGCCTGCGCATTCATACATCTATTCTCTGCCGGATGTCAAGTGTGCATCAAGTTGTAAAATGATCCCAAGATGCCACGGTATTTATGTCGGAAATAACATGAGCACACTCTCCACCACTTTATGGCCTACACTGTCTTTCAAAGGCGATACTAGAGCGTTAGGAATGAAAAAGAGTGGTGGGTTCAAGAAAAGCTTCAAAGGAACCATAAACTTAGTACATAATAGCACGTAATCGTAGGAAGTGTGTGTGTGTGTGTGTGTGTGTGTCGCTTGTAGAGGAGCAAAGCAGTCTCTCTCTCTCTCTCTCTCTCTCTCTCTCTCTCTCTCTCTCTCTCTCTCTCTCTCTCTCTCTCTCTCTCTCTCTCTCTCTCTCTCTCTCTCTCTCTCTCTCGTTCTCATTGTAATTTCAAAATATGAGACTGTTTTCAGTTACAAAACAGTTAAACAAGAAAATGAAAACACACTTAGAATGACATTTATTAGCAATTTTCAATTACACTTCGTCACAGTAGAAGTGAGAATTATGCTATTAATTATAATCACCTAAATAACCAGACTGGAATCCGGACTTTGGTAGGTCATGCATCCTGTACTACCTCAGGTACTAAGCACAATGTGGGCCCCATGCGTGTACGTGGAGAATCTCTCCCTGTGCGATTCTCCACGGAAGCGCAGACGCACACATCACATTCTTGGAGCTATGGATGGGTCATTACTTTTCTCTACGGATTTTGGTTTTCACTCACATGTAATTGCCTCGCACACGTCTGGGTCTCTGATGCGTAGCTGCTCGAGCCGTGCTCGCAATAAGCGATGAATTGTGCCTGTATCGCTCAGAGCGGCGCTGCTGGAACACTCAGGGTTTACAACTTGGTGTTAATTATCTTTCTGCATATTATTTTTAACATTTGCGCTTCCATGGTGCAACGACTAGCGTGCCTGGCTACGAATTTGCAGATCCCGGATCAAATCCAGGCTTGGGCAGTCGGCACACAGGTCATCCAGCTATTTATCATTCCTTGGGATTGGCCAGTAAATTGGCATCACGGAAAACCTGGAGAATGGCAATTCTGGAAACCTGGATGTCTCAGTGGCCCCGTGTCTCAGGATGAGGGATATCAGGCACCATAGGCTCAAGGGCCAATGAGACGGAGATGAGCACTGAGGCTACCAACCTATACGAGTTGTAGTGTACGCCCCCATCTTCACCTTTATCTAAGATCAGTGACACCAAAGTGGTGAAGGTATTTTCTAAACTTTAACTGAATACAGAATAAACATGTCAAACAAAAGAACATTATGCTCAACATCGTGGATAAGAGGAAAGGAAAAAATACGACAGATAGTGAAGGAAATTAGCAAGTTTTCGAAAGTGAACTTTTATACAAGCGTAACCTTTCGAGGCAGTAAGGAAGGACCAGTATAATCTGATTGCTCCCCGTCCCAGTCGCTAGCGAATGTAATGCTAAATGTATTCTCTCTCTCTCTCTCTCTCTCTCTCTCTCTCTCTCTCTCTCTCTCTCTCTCTCTCTCTCTCTCTCTCTCTCTCTCTCTCTCTCTCTCTCTCTCTACTTGTTAGTATGGCCGACATTTATTATCACCGCCTAATTTATTCATTTACTTATTTATTTTTACTTACCTGTTTATTTATATCTACTTGCTTATTTATCTAGTTGTGAATTTTTCTGTGTGTGTGTGTGTGTGTGTGTGTGTGTGTGTGTGTGTGTGTGTGTGTGTGTGTGTGTGTGTGTGTGTGTGTGTGTGTGTGTGTGTGTGTGTGTGTGTGTGTGTGTGTGTAACGTATTTTTTTTTCCTTTTTTTCTTATGTAGTAAGGGCACCGGCTAGGGGCAATAAAATTGCGACAAAAAAAAAAGGGCCCACTGAGGCCCCCATCTTTACCTTTATATAAGATCAGTGACACCAAAGTGGTGAAGGTATTTTCTAAATTTTAACCTATGACTTGAAAGACTTCAAGTCATAGGAAAATGGAAATACGGAAGCAGGCAGGGAGTTCCAGACTTTACCAGAGAAAGGGATGAATGATTGAGAATGCTGATTAACTCTTGCATTAGAGAGGTGGACAGAATAAGAGGGAGAAAAAGAAGAAAGTCTTGTGCAGTGAGGCAGCGGCAGGAGGGAAGGCATGCAGTTAGCAAGATCAGAAAAAAACAGTTGGCATGAAAATAGCGACAGAAGGTAGCAAGATATGCAACAGTGCAGCGATAAGAAAGAGACTGAAGACAGTTAGCTAGAGGAGAGGAGTTGATGAGACGAAAAGCTTTTGATTCCATCCTGTCTAGAAGAGTGGTATGAGTGGAACCCACCCATACATGTGAGGCATACTCCATACATGGACGGATAAGGCCCCTGTACAGAGTTAGCAGCTGAGGTGGTGAAAAAATTGGCGAAGACGACTCAGAACACTTAACTTCATAGAAGCTGTTTTAGCTAGAGATGAGATGTGAAGTTTCCAGTTTAGATTATAAGTATAGGACAGGCCGAGGATGTTCAGTGTAGAAGAAGGGGACAGTTGAGTGTCATTGAAGAAGAGGGAATAGTTATTTGGAAGATTGTGTCGAATTGATAAGATGGAGGAATTGAGTTTTTTGAGGTAGTGAACAAGTTTGTTCTGCCCCAATCAGAAATTTTAGAGAGATCCGAAGTCAGGCGTTCTATGGCTCCCCTGCGTGAACTGTTTACTTCCGGAAGGGTTAGACGTCTACGAAAAGACGTGGAAAAGTGCAGGATGGTATCATCAGCGTAGTAGTGGATAGGACAAGAAGTTTGGTTTAGAAGATCATTGATGAATAATAGGAAGAGAGTAGGCAACAGGACAAAACCCTGAGGAACACCACTGTCAATAGATTTAGAAGAACAGTGACCGTCTACCACAGCAGCAACAGAATGGTCAGAAAGGAAACTTGAGATGAAGTTACAAAGAGAAGAATAGAAACCGTAGGACTGTAGTTTGGAAATCAAAGCCTTGTGCCAGACTCTATCAAAAGCTTTTGATATTTCTAAGACAACAAAAGTTTCACCAAAATCTCTAAAAGAGGATGACCAAGACTCAGTAAGAAAAGCCAGATCACTGGTAGAGCGGCCTTGACGGAACCTATACTGGCGATCAGAGAGTAGGTTGTGAAGTGACAAATGTTTAAGAATCTTCCTGTTGAGGATAGATTTAAAACTTTAGATAGGCAGGATATTAAACCAATAGGACGGTAGTTTGAGGGATTAGAATGGTCACCCTTTTTAGGAACAGGTTGAATGCAGGTAAACTTCCAGCAAGAAGGAAAGATAGATGTTGATATAGAGAGTTGAAAGAGTGTGACTAGGCAAGGTGCAAGCACAGAGGCACAGTTTCGGAGAACAATGGGAGGGACCCCATCAGATGCCTATGCCTTCTGAGTGTTGAGGCCAGCGAGGGCATGGAAAACATCACTTCAAATTATTTTAATGGCTACCTTGAAATAGCCAGAGGGTGGAGGAGAGGGAGGAACAAACCCTGAATCATCCAAGGTTTGATCGAAGAGTTCAGCTTTAGAAATAGTTGAGATGGCAGTGGTGCCATCAGGTTGAGGTAAAGGAAGGGAAGATGAAGATTCAAAGTTACTGGAGATTGTCTTATTTATATATTTATTCAATTATTTCCTTAGCTAGTTATATTTCCTTATTTACTTGCTTATTCACCTATATATATATATATATATATATATATATATATATATATATATATATATATATATATATATATATATATATATATATATATATATATATATATATATATATATATATATATATATATATATATATATATATTTTTTTTTTTTTTTTTTTTTTTTTTTTTTTTTTTTTACGGCCCTCGTACCCGCCTCGCTAACTACT
>NC_087153.1:467500-472500 GCF_035594125.1 Scylla paramamosain | reverse complement strand
AGAAGCAGTTGAAAGGGAGAAGAAAGAGACAGGCAGACAGAAGGCGGAAAGAAGGGAAGAAAAGGGGAACGGGGGCTAAAAGAAGGAACGAAAAAAAAAAAAAAAAAATTGAGAGCTATGTGGGAAGATAAAAAGAAGGGAAAAATTGAAAGACTAAGTGCAACAATGAGTAAAATGGGAAGGTAAGAAGCAAGAGAAGTAAATAAGGGATAAAAATCTAGTAAAAGGAGACGAGATACTATTAGAAAAATATTGACAAGGAAGGAAGAATTAATAAAAGTAATTGGATAAGGAAAAAAGAATGTAGAAAACAAATAGAGAGAGAGAGAGAGAGAGAGAGAGAGAGAGAGAGAGAGAGAGAGAGAGAGAGAGAGAGAGAGAGAGAGAGAGTACATCATGGGAGAGAAAGTGGAGTGAGAATTAAAGAAAGGAACAGCGGTTAAAGGAAGCAACAGGAGCCAAGAATGAAGGGAAAGGAAAAGATAGGAGGAAAAAATATCATTGAAGTGACAGGAATGAAGGAGAAAGGAGGGGAAAACCAGGTAACTATGAGATAAGTAAAGGGGAAGACGAGTAAGAAGAAAAATGCTTAATGAGGAAAAGAAAAGGGAAAGGAAGGGAAAGGAAGGTTAAGGCAGGAGAAAAAGTGTGACGAAGTGCGAAGATGATGAGGCTTTTCCGTTAATAACCCTAATAAGTAAACTCTCTCTCTCTCTCTCTCTCTCTCTCTCTCTCTCTCTCTCTCTCTCTCTCTCTCTCTCTCTCTCTGACACTAAAGACGATCGTCCTTTCTCTTACCATTTTTGGGTTCGCCTTGTCCCTCCTCTCAAGTCTCTTCTTATTCTCTTTCTTATTCTTCTCCATTAACTCCTTTTTCTACCTCTCCTCCTCCTCCTCCTCCTCCTCCTCCTCCTCCTCCTCCTCCTCCTCCTACTACTACTACTACTACTACTACTACTACTACTGCTACTAACTCTTTCTTGTTCTAAGTCTTCCTCTTTCTCATCACAATTAAAGAGAAGAAAAGTCTTCAGGCACGATGAGGGTAGTGGGGTTTGTTACGTTTGAACCTGACGATGGTGTGTGTGTGTGTGTGTGTGTGTGTGTGTGTGTGTGTGTGTGTGTGTGTGTGTGTGTGCGTGCGTGCGTGCTTGCTTGTGCATCCGTGCGTGCAAAATCTCTTAATAAAAAATGACTCTGGCTGAGGCTAACATTTGGAAACACAGATACACCATAAACATGTACGAGTATTGGAGAATTCATAGACAGAGTTAAGTAAGCAAAGAAATGAACGTATTTACAAAAGAAAACAGAAAGTGAAAGAAATAAATTGACAAAATTACGCGCTGAAGAAAGAGGGAAAGTAAGTAAGACAAAGGAGATGCGGCGAAGGAAAAGTTTAGAGGAGGGAAATGTGATAACGAACAATAAAAGAGAAAACTAGAGTGACATATTTAGAGCGACCAAGCGAGCAGTCATGCATGCAGAGAGAGAGAGAGAGAGAGAGAGAGAGAGAGAGAGAGAGAGAGAGAGAGAGAGAGAGAGAGAGAGAGAGAGAGAGAGAGAGAGAGAGAGAGAGAGTAACGAGGAATATTTTCTTACAGAACGCTTTTTTAAAACTTTCTTAATTTTCCAGGAATCTTAAACTTTTCCTGATTTGCCTTTGCTCTCCATTTACCGTACGTTCCGCTGACATTCTTTTTTCTCTCCTTTTTTTTTCCGTCCTTTTTTTTATCACAACATTTATCCTTACCTTAGTCTTATCTGTCCCTCAGTTCCACTCTCTCCCGTACTCTATCTTCAAGTTTTCCCAGTTTCTCTCTCTCTCTCTCTCTCTCTCTCTCTCTCTCTCTCTCTCTCTCTCTCTCTCTCTCTCTCTCTCTCTCTCTCTCTCTCTCTCTCTCTCTCTCTCTTTTATATCCATGTTTCTCGCAGTCAATTTGCAGTAATAAATATTTCTTTCTTTCTTGGAAGTGTCTTGGAGTAACGATCGCAGTGAAGTAAGTGAAGTCTGATTTGATCAAATAAAATTCATATTTGCTGTGTGTTTATTTATTTGTTTATATATTTGCTCGTGGATCCCTTTCATGCCCATTTGTCGGTCTGTCTGTGAACTGTGAATCCTCACTTGACATGTTGCATCCATCTTTTTTTCTTTTCATGTAAGAGTGGCTATGGGTGAGGAAACAATAAGGCTGAAAATGAAAGGTCCACTGATTCTTTGCCTGTGTTTTTAGTTATATTCTCTTTTTTTTTTTTTTCAACATACCTACCACACCCACAGCCATCCCCTCACCCACTCAGCCCCCCCCCCACACACACAAAGCTGAACTCTTCGCTGAGACTTTTGCTAAAATTTCTACCTTGTATGATTCAGGGCTTATCCTTCCCTCTCCTCCACCCTCTGACTACTTCATGCTACCTATTAAAATTCTTAGCAATGATGTTTTCCATGTCCTCTCTGGCCTAAACCCTCGGAAGGCAAATGGACCTAATGGGATCCCTCCTATTGTTCTCCGAAACTGTGCCTCCGTGTTTGTACCTTGCCTAGTCAAACTCTTTCAACTCTGTCTATTAACATCTAGCTTTTCTTCTTGTTAGAAGTTTGCCTACATTCAGCCTGTTCCTAAAAGGGGTGACTGTTCTAATCCCTCAAACCTCCATCCTATTGGTTTAATTTCCTGCCTATCTAAACTTCTTGCCCTATCCACTCCTACGCTAATGATACCACCCTGCACTTTTCCACGCCTTTTCGTAGACGTCTAACCCTTCCGGAAGTAAACAGTTCACGAAAGGAAGCCACAGAACGCCTGATTTCTGATCTCTATAAAATTTATGATTGGGGCAGAGCAAACTTAGTATTGTTCAATATCTCAAAAACTCAATTCCTCCATCTATCAACTCGACACAGCCTTCCAGACAATTATCCCCTTTTCTTATTGTCCCCCTCTTCTACACTGAACATGCTCGGCCTGTCCTTTACTTATAATCTAAACTGGGAACTTCATATCTCATCTCTAGCTAAAACAGCTTCTATGAAGTTAGGTGTCCTGAGTCGTCTCCTCCAGTTCTTCTCAAACCCTCCCCTCCAAAAGCCTGCTAACTCTGTACAGGGGCCTCATCCGGCCATGCATGGAGTATGCCTCACATGTATGGGTTGGTTCCAGTCATACCATTCTTCTAGACAGGGTGGAATCAAAAACTTTTCGTCTCAGCTCCTCTGCTCTAGCTGACTGTCTTCAGCCTCTTTCTCATCGCAGCACTACTGGCTCTCTTGCTATCTTATGTCGCTATTTTCATGCTAACTGCTCTTCTGGTCTTGCTAACTACATGTCTCCTCTCATCTCGCTGCCTGACGGCACATTTTTTTTTTCTCATCCCTATTCCTCTCTAATGCAAGAGTTAACCAGTCATTCATCCCCTTCTCTGGTAAGCTCTGGAACTCCCTGCCTGATTTTGTATTCCCTCGTTGCTATGACTTGAACTCCTTGAAGACGAAGGTTTCACGACACTTATCCTCCATTATTTCATTTTTCTATTTGGGATTCTCTTTAGGATCTGGCTATTTTTTAATAACAATTTTTGTTGTCCTTGGGCAGTGGTCTTGCATATATATATATATATATATATATATATATATATATATATATATATATATATATATATATATATATATATATATATATATATATATATATATATATATATATATATATATATATATATATATATATATTGTTTTGTCAACTCTCTCTCTCTCTCTCTCTCTCTCTCTCTCTCTCTCTCTCTCTCTCTCTCTCTCTCTCTCTCTCTCTCCTTTTTCTTTACTTTTCTCTTTCCTTCACTTGTCTCTGCTGTCTCCCGCTCCCTTTCTCCTCCCTTTGTCTAACCATCTCTTTACGAGCATTTAAAGTCACGAATTTGTGTTTTCCTGATTCCACATCTCTGGATCCGCCGGCAAAATTTCTCTTATAGTTTAAGATCTTCTCGTGATATTCCATGTAACAAGATGATGCTGGTAATGCTGGTGGTATTGGTGATGGTGGTGGTGCTGGTAGTGGTGGTGGTGGTGGTGGTGATGCAGAGGAGGAATAGAAAGTGGAGAAAAGAAGATTATCTGAGAAAGAAATGAAAATAATAGATAAAATATGAAGCAAAACTTATAGCAAAAGTTCAGGTGAAATAATTTTGTAGCATCTTATGATTTCTTTTACTTCTTTCTCCCTGTTTACCATTACCATTCTCTCTCTCTCTCTCTCTCTCTCTCTCTCTCTCTCTCTCTCTCTCTCTCTCTCTCTCTCTCTCTCTCTCTCTCTCTCTCTCTCTCTCTCTCTCTCTCTCTCTCTCTCTCTCTCTCTCTCTCTCTCTCTCTCTCTCTCTCTCGCGTTACATATGCTGCGAAGGACTTTTAGTGTCATCCACCTCAGCCTTCTCTCCCTCCCTTGTGTACCATTTCCCTACCCTCCCCTCTTCCCCCTCTCCTCTCCCTGATTCTCTCGTCTTCATTCTTCTGCAGCAAGGTGAACCACTACTCCAGATCACATACTTACGCACGTCACCTCTGAAGGGCAAGGTTACACACACACACACACACACATACAAACCGTGAGCGAGGTGTCCTCCAGAGGGTAAGAAGTTTGAGTAGGAGGAGGAGGGAGTAGAAGAGGAGAAAGAAGACGAGGAGGAGGAGGAGGAGGAGGAGGAGTTGGAGGAGGAAGGTAAGGGAAAGATTACTTGTGGACTGTGTGAGAGATTGCTTTAGAAAATATCAATCTCACCATGAACCCAAATAGCTTTCCTCCTCCTCTTCTTCCTCCTCTTGCTCCTCCTCCTCCTCCTCCTCCTCCTCCTCCTCCTCCTCCTCCTCCTCCTCCTCCTCCTCCTCCTCCTCCTCTTTCGCTTTTCCTTCCTTTTCTTCCTCAGTTGATCACACATTGGTCCTGCCCTTGAGATCACTACGTAACCTTGCTCACGGTGTGTGTGTGTGTGTGTGTGTGTGT